>NW_009229925.1:92102-116141 GCF_000690835.1 Fulmarus glacialis
AGAGCCGCTCCCTCTGCGCTGCCCTGGCCGCTCCGGGTCTGTAGCGCTGGGCCCCGCTCCGCTGGCCCGCTGCCTTCTCATAAGCGCCCTGCAATTCCGGAGTGTCCATCGTCGTCTAAAGGCTGACCGTGAGCGGTAGATGATTTTTGAACAATATAAGGGGGGAACTGAGGTGGAAAGGGAACATAAACGTATTCCTAAATAAATTTGGAAATAGTGAAGCCTTAAAATAAAACTTAGAGGTGGTATCTGAGGAGTTACAGAGCATAGCTTTCACTAGAATTAAGAACGAGACGTTCCGTTTTGTCCTAAACGCGTCTTCTCTGCCAGCCTCTAGTAAGGGCTAGAAGGTTTTTGGAAGATGCTCCTGTGATACTTCTTTTTTTCCTTTCTACGTGAGGTAGAGTCACTTCCACTCTGAACCTACCCGTAGGCATTAACTTAGTGAGTATATTTGATGTATGATCAGATAGTGCTGTGACTGCTGTGAATTTCTGTACTGGCAACTTTGACTACCTTTTCTTTTTTAAGAAGACTGGAGGATGCGAGATTTCAAATGAAAACAAAGTCTTCCGTACAAGAAGCCATTTTTTGTGTACAATGTGATGCTCACAGAGGACAGAGCTGAAATCAGGATGTTGGAAAATACACTGAAAGTGCTAATTAATGAGAAGGTCAGGAACACTGTACTGTCATTAACGGAACAGCAAATACTGCACGCCAGCTTAGCAGAGAACAGCTTATACGTTTAGGTAATGGGATGTGACAAGGTGCCTGGTTTCACAATACCTACACATGAAATGCATTAAGAAGAAGCTTTCAAGCCAACGTGTAAAGGGCTTTGAGCTCTCACCATGCTTGCAATTTAAGTCTAACTTGCGCCAATTACCATATATACCCTTCATATTATTATTTCTCAGCAAAAATAGATAGATGTATATCAGCAAGCCTCTCTCTTGGTCTGTTGCCACAGTTTGTTTCACGTACATAACTCTTTCCGCTCAATGCTGGCTCAGAGGGTTTTTCCTTCCAGGACGAGCGATTCCAGACATAGCAGGGACAGAGGAGATCCTTAAACGAGGTTCCCCACTCATCTCCCACGGTCTCTGCCCCCAGCCTCCTTAATCGAGGACTCATGGGGGAGGAAGGAAAAAAGAAGGAATTGTTTGGTCAGCCGGACCCCTGATCACGTAACCCATCCAACAGGCAGACAAAACGCTGTTAACTGGAGAATCTCAAAGCACCTAAGAAATACCAGCTATCAAATCACTGTCAAGATCAGACAGTAACAGGTAATAACAAATATACTACAAGTAGTTTAAGTGAGATTTTAAACCATTCACATTCTAGATGGGCAAACTGAAGTAGGCAGAAGATGAAAGACTAATTTTCAGTTGTTAAGGGTTTATCGCTCCAGATCAAACCAGTATGAACTGTAGGTTTTCATCAACTAGAAAACTGGGTTGTATGTGATGTAACCAGTATCACTGTCTTCGTGCAAGTTGGTTTTGAGAAAAAGATGCATACTTGTGTAAGTTGTTCCTCTAAATGAATTCAAAACTTCCTATGTAGTGATATCTACTTCATCATTAAGACCAGCTTTTAGAAACAGAATATTAAATTTTTCTTCTGATTAATCTGAACTTTATGAAAAGGACTCTTTACTTCAATAGAAGCACTATTTACCAAACAGTAGACTCATCAGTCTATTTTTGGCCTTCACAATTAGAACATGCTTGTTTTATGTAACTAATTACACCAGTGAAATACCATCCTAGCAGCATTGCCATGATCCACCAGCTTGGTGAGTTAATGTTACACTCATGTCCCCGTACTCAATTAAATAGTCAATACAACCAATTTGAAATCAGATGTATCGTGCCTTGTAAATCACTGGATCATAAACCTTAACAATACCAACATGTAGTCAGTATAAAACTGAACTAAATTAGTGGTTTAGGACTTGAGTAATTAAAAAATGAGTTACGCAAGCATTCTGTGATCTTCGTGTGGAATATAGGAGTTGTCTCCATGCTGCAGATTCAATAGAAAAAAAAAAACACCCTTAACCCTCGAAGATGCAACACAGGTACTGCAGGAGAAGAATATGACAGGTTTTAACAAAAGAAAAAAAGAAAGATGAAAGAGATCTATGGCAAGGGTTTTTACCTAAGAAGGAATACTTTTATATTACATCAAAGCCATTTCTTAAATTGTTGAATATCTCACTGAATTTAAGCTACGGGGCAAACAAGATAAAGTCCTTGCAGGGCACACAATCTCAAGGGAAGTGGATGCTCACACTGAACTGCAGATTAGAGCCTCACATGGCAATGCCCAAGAAAAAAAGGCACCAAGAGGTGCCTGCAGAAACAGCCTTGTTTCCTCCTCCAGTGTGACCTTCTGCGAGCCTGTATGGCTCTGCTGGAACAGTGCGCTGGGCACGTGGAGGAGGGGACCTTTTGGACTGCACTCTGACGTGAGCCTGGAACTCAGCTGTCGATGTTGGCTAGACAGGTATGAAAAGCACTTTAATTTCTATGTGTGCATGTGCGAGCAAACGTGCGCCGCCTTCCAGCGATCCGTAACGTGACGCTGGGCTCTTCGACGGAGGCAGAGGGGGAAACTGCGCGGGCTCCTCTGGAGCCGAGCCCGCCTCCCGCACGGCCAGAGCTGGCCTTCCCTGTTCAAAGCGTCCTACAAATATGCACCACGTAGATGCTGCATGATCTAGAGAGTAAATTAGGGTTTCTTCTCTGCTGTTTTTTTTTTTCAAACTGAACTTACAGACTTGCAACTCTTTCGGTTGCAAGCTGCAAACATGTACTGCCATAAAACTCTGTCCTGGTCAGCCATTTAAAACTATCTTTTGAGGTGGGTTTCTTCCTCCCCTCGAGTAACACAGCTAGAAGACACGCTGCCCAGCAAAAGGAGTTTCAAAATTATGTGCAGGGGTGAGAATGAGAGGCAGCGCTCTCCTGGAGATGACTAATAAATTTTGCTAGATCTTTCCGAACTGAAGTAGATGAAAAGCAACAAAGGGCTAATAGTAGATTTAAAATGAGTAGCAGAATGGTAACTGGCCATCACAGAAGTTATATGCATTGTGTTTATTGAGACGAACGCAGAAGTCCCTGACTGAGGTTGCGGGCTGGGAAAGCTCTTCGCCCTCCCGTTCCCCCACATCCTAGTATCAGGTGGGACGGCAGTGCTGGGGGAGAGCTGGGTGCCAATGCCACAGCTGCCTGCTTGGCTGGGGGGAGTTTTACTGCCTTGAGTCATGTCAGAGTATAACTTTTTCTATTATTAAGCACCACCTGGAGTGCCTAGAGCTTTTTGAGAAGCATCTTTTTTAATATATGACATATATGCAAAGAAGAGACAAATACACAGGTTCAGATATATGGGCTCTGTTCTTGCTATTTCAAATGTGGACTGGGTTTGCCAAAACAGCGACAGCAGTCCTCACAGTATTACCTCCAAAGCTGAAATTTGGCTGTAGAACTGTTCCTCTTTCTTTTCCTGCGTGATAGGCTTTTTGCACTCGCATGTGAAACACCATACTAATCAACACCTTCTGAAGCGAAGGGCCTCGCTGCACAGAAAGGACTTTTCCAAAATGAGTATTTAATCATGGGTTGGATAACAAAATGCTTTAAGTTTTCTGGTTTGCTCTGCTTTATTGTGCTGTGTAATCGCCTAAAAGGATGCAATTACAGGAAGTCAGGTTCTCTATATAAACCCTTGAACCCAGCGTCAACTTCTGGATGCTGTCACAAGGGTCCCAGTGAGATGTGATCGCCTTTGAGGCTGTGGATCCTTCATCACAGCCTTCCTCCAAATGCCACTGAGCTGACAGGTTCAGGCTACCAATGAACTGTAACCAGCATGACATGGAAAGCTGAAGGGAAAAGTTGCATATTGACTTAATTTTTTTAACATGCTGAGTAACTGTATATATAGGAAAAGGTTCCCTGTACACTGCTGAATTGTTCAGCGTCCAACTTAGGGCTGATAAGAAAAACTGCATTTTCCAGAGCAGCACTTAGAGCTCTGTTTTGTCCAGAAAAGTCGATTATCCCCTATAATACACAATGTCGTAAAAGCCTGGCTCATTTTGGCCTTGGAGGATCAAGATCCTCCACTGTCTGTTGCTGACATACCAGCAGAAGGTGAGAATTGTGCGCTTCTTCCCCCAGCTGCAGCGTCCCCATAAAGAGAACATAGCCTTTCGGGATTTCTCATTTATATGGCACACGTGAGCTCTGTGCCCTCCAGCCCAATTGATCGGTGCCTGCATAACCGTGAGGAAGGAGAGGGTTTTAGAATAATGTCACTCCCGAGACACGTATTTAGCGCTGTCATTTATGTTGGCCCTGTCTTCACAGCATTATCAGAGCATCTTTCGTCTCTGTGATCGGTGCACCCGTGTCAGCCCAGCTTTGTCGTTCCCCGGGAAGCCGTCTTCTCGCGACAGCTCTCCGCGACAGTCTGCCCAGACTGCTGGCGCAGTTTGGATCAGCAGACAAGACTCTGGTTTACCTGATTCTGTTTCTTCTTACACTTATTCTCCCTGTGGCCCAGCCTGCAGTTTGCCTCTCTATAAGGAATCAAAGTTGAGAGTACTGGGTTCTTCCCGGTCGCCGTTTCAGTAAAGGACAGGACTTGTGTAAATCTCTTCTTCTTTGCTAATGCAAGGGAACAGGCAATTTCCTGCTTTCCAAACCTCTTCAGAATCATTAACTCCCAGTACAGAGCTTACCGGGGATTATGAACTCCTGCACATGCTCCTGACGTGCACACTCACGTAGCGTTGTGGCAATAAAAGGGCCCTTTAAAGCAATAGAACCGGCACTGAGATGCCAGCGCTGGCAGCCCCTTCCTCAAAGTCCTGTAACAAGAGCTGAACAGCGGTGGCTGTTTCCTTACCGGAAAAATCCCACCGCTTCCCCCCAGCAGAGCCTGGTACCGCGGAGTGGAACAAGACAGCAGCTTGCGCCGACACGCCTGCGTCGGGCTCGGGAGCCAAACCCCGCTGTCTTACAGCCTTCAGAAAGGGCCATCGGTGATCCTCCCTCGCTCTAGCCAGCAAAAGCAACATTAAGTAGAGCTAGTGTCACCTTGCCCCCATCTCCTGGGCATTAAAATTCTACTGGCATTAACATTCGTGCGCTTCTTTACTAGCTCCCCCGCTTGGGATGTATTTCACTGCTATAACTGTTATAATATTACGCTCACCTCATAAATATCCGTTGACAAGTTGGAGCATACAACTGAAGTTAAGATTACATATATTTTTTTAAAGATAGCTGATTTATATGTTTACTTTGGAGAGGGGTTGCTAACCCACCCATGTCCTGTGCAGCTCTAAGCAGCGTTCAGAGATTTGAACTGACATCTCTCACACGTGCTCTTTGTCCCTGACCATCAGGTAACCCCTTGTCTCAGAGACCAGAGAAGCTCAGAACATTGTAAGAATTTGGAGTTGGCTTTACTCTTCCGCTAACAGAAACCTGTATGCTCCGTTGCCAAGCTCTTAGTGCTCAAACCTCATCTCTGCAGATGTGCGTTGCTACCAGCATGTTTATTTTATATAAAGCAAAACCATTTTAAGTTGTCAGAGCTTCCTGTCCTTGCATGTGTTGCGTTATTGCCCACGCAAGACCACCCGCAACAGGTTTCAGTGGCTGCGTGCTCACCAACTGCCACCCCGATGCGGTGCCGTTGGGCAGCCGCAGAAGGTGCAAGTGAAGAAGTCCCAGTCGGCACTGGGACTGAACCACGCTACGGTGGTGGGTATTTAGCACCTGGGAAAAGATGACTCGCAGTGCTATACGCTGCTGGAAGTATCATTTTTCACGGAATAAATCAGCAATGAATCTCTGAGAGGAATGATCTTGAACTGGCGTTATCACTACAGAACCCATTGCTACTGATGCAGACATCAGGATCGTTTCTAGGGCTGCCCAAGGAGGCTTTCTCCCCAAAGCCACTTAATTGATGGCTGAAATGTCACTGCCAGAGATGAGGTAAGCTCTGAACCTCAAGAACAACATTGGATGGGCTCAAAATCCTCCTAAAGTAACAACAACATAATGAAAAGGAGCAAACTACAGATGAATGGCGCTATATATTTTTACCCTAAGACGGATATTTTTCCTTTCATTCTAGCGATTTTTGCCAGTAACTTGAGATAAGTGGAAAGTCATATAACGTGCTCATTATCCTCATGTTTACATCATGTAGCCTCCTCGGCATGTGTGCATGAACCTCATGATCTTTCCAAGCAATCTAGCGGTCAACTTTCAAAAGTCCCATAATCTGAATTTCAAGAACAGTAGTTTCACGATGAAAACTGGCATCATCTGCCTCAAAAAAAGACTGCTCTGAGGAGAATGTGCCAGCACATTCAGGTACCCGAGTAGCTGAGTCTGACTTCACAGCCACCTTTCGTCCCTTGGTCCTGCTTTAGTTGTAGGCAAGTAAAGTGAACGTGCAGGGGTAAAGTGCAGAAAAGGATTCCAGGACTAATTTCTTTTAAAAGATAGTTCCTGTCTTTCTCCACCAAATAAATACTGTATTTTAGAGTATAGGCCAACAAAACAAAACTACCAGTAATAGGTTCAAATTAGGTATTTTAAAGATGCTGTCTAAATATATAAAATGTGTAATGGATGGCCAAGAGTCTGTTGCTGCTGTGTCAGACAAGTATTTCTTGCAGGAAAATATGCAACTGAGTTGTAGCCATCTGCCTCAAACTTTTACCTTAATATAAATATTATGCAGTAAGTATTAATTTGTGGAGAGAAACCCTGGGCGGGTATCTTAAACCCATTTATGTGTTATATATCTGACGTAGTCCCGATTCAGCAGTTCACTACCGTTGAACAAAGTTGCTAAGTTCTGGTTTGTTGGGTTTTTTTCGAGTGCCTGTGATTTAGGCGTATGTTTTGGTAAATCTCACGTTGACATGCTTGGCTAAACGTTTGGAGCAAACATTCACTGATGCAGAGCAAGCGTGCGTGTATAAAATGCTGCTGTTGGCATCTGGCAGGGCTTGGTATCCGCTTCGTACGCGCTCTGCTTAGATGTAAATGAAAATACTTGGTGCGCTGCAGTGAGGAGTCGAGGGGTATTATCTGTAGTATTTTTAGTACGCTGGCGGCTTTGAGAAAATACTATTAAGAACAGCTTTTCACCCCACTAATAACGCTTATTTTGTAACTGGACATATGGACATTTCAGCACAGTTGCTACGGTGAACAAAATCTTCGAAGGACATGTTTTACCGGTGGCGTAACCTTGTGAAACCCAGGACTGAAGGGATTTTGTGGCTCAATATGCTACGTGGCACTGAAAGGAGTGCTTCTGCCAAGACTCCCGGGACTTGAGAGCAAAGATGCAGGGCTAGACTTTCAACGCTGTTTCCCCACCTTAGAAATTCCAAGTAACTTCGGCAGAGTAATCTGAACAGCTCCATCCACGCTGCACTCCTGCTAATCAAGTCCAACACGAACAGCACGGGCGCCGTACAGCTCCTCGCCTGCGTCTGCACGGACCTGCGGCCTGGGAGCGGGGCGACCATCGGCGCCAGCGAGCGCAAGAGCTACGGTTGTTCTTACCATCTGTCCTCCCCTTGCGTCTGAGTGTCGCTTACATAGCGGGGAGGCAGCTCTTGCCCTGACCGGTTTTCAGAGAAGGACAAGGCGGCGAGTGGGTTGCAGAGGTACGCAGGCAGCCAAGGGAGGGAGAGGAAACAAGCGCTCAACTAGCGTGAGCATTTGCCATCCTGCCTAGACAGGTTTTGGTAATGAAGAAGGGAGGGATTTATCTTCCTTTGCCAAGTTTTCTGTGACTGCTTTATTCAGCAGTTCTCCAAATAAACTACTGCCTTGAAAAAGAGTGGTTGTGACAAGCTGCCTCTCCTGCGAGTTGGCCTTCCAGGTCTGGGAGAAGAGAGCGCGACAAGCTGCTGAGCCGGTTGTGTGGGCCTTAGGGGAGAAGAAAACTATATGCATTTGTAGCATCTGCTTCGAAAGGAGGTTGTGGCAGATATTTTATTCAGCAGAGCTGGAGGTCTCCTGTCTCTAGAGGGCAGGAGTTTGTTGTTTTCCTCATACAAGGCAAGCATTGCTTATGCAAAAGGAAGGGATGTGGAAATGGCCTGGAGAGTCCCTGTTTTTCTACCACGGATTCTTTGGAGCGAGGGCCCCAGCGCGTTCTCCGTCTGACCCCTTGGCAGTAAGACTCCCTCACTTGCAGCGTTTCTGCCTCCGTGGAAACACACCACGGCCTGGCAAGGTTTGACCCTTCTTTCCCGAAGGACGCATTCTTGTTTTCCCATTGCAAGCGCCTGCCAATGGAGGGCTCTTCTCCTTCAGATCTAATTATGCCTTGGAAGGCAGATCAGGCTTGTCCTCACTGCCAGAGGGAAAGTGATCTCTGTCCTGGCGGCCATCCCAGCACACACCTAACCCAGTGCTGACGCTCGCTCACGTGGGTGCGATAACCGGGACACTTCTCCCGTCATCCCCGGAGTGATACGCTGAGCTGTCACTGGGAGAGCTCCCTCTCCTCCGGTGAGAAACTGGAGGGGTGGGATTGTAACACTCATCTCCAGGTGAAGCTTCGAGAGCTCTTCCTTCGTTTCTGCGGTATACGTGCATCGCTGCGGCGGGGTGGGGGTGCTGAAGAACAGGAGAGTTTTTCTCTGGGAAGCGCCTTGGCTCTTTGAACTCTTCTAAAACTTTCTGGGATGAATCCTAGTCAAGAGTAGGTATTACTGGGGATCCCATTTATGTTATGGGAGGACTCCAGCCAAAGTGACAGCAGGCCTGATCTTTAGTGCCAAATGGTCTCCTCGTGTTAGCATGCTAAATGACTCCTCAAGTCCTCTACATCTTTTTTACGAAGAAAAGAAGGAGAACATGCTACCAGATGCATCACATTTCAAGCCTTGTAAAACCAGAAACAGAGACCAATTTTAAGCCCACTACAACCAACAAACATCAAAACGTGGTGCTTTGGGGTCTTTTTCATCTAAAAATGCGAAGAATATCAGAAATTTACAGTTCCTAGAGATGGCATCTCTAAAGCAAAAGTCAAACCTCTCCATTATTCTTCCTTCCTCCCTTCTGTGCAACTGCTCAAAGTGAGAAGAATGCAATTCTATCTTTCTCTGAAAGCAGACGTAACAACAGGTAAACCATAACTGTCAGAAGAACCATTCTCTTCAACTCCTTTTCTCCTCCACCATGACCTCAACTCGGGAAAGTCCCCTCCAGGCCTCTCCTAAAATCTCCCTTCTTTAGGAATACTTCCCAGCCTCTAACCTGGGCTTTTCTGAAGAGACGCTGTTGTCTTCAAATGGCTCATATATTTAAGAAGCAGATGCTGTACAGCTGTAAAGTCCGTAAGTCATCCAGGGGTCATGTTCTCAGCTCGTAACAGAGCAATAACATGGCATTCGTATCCCAGCCAAAAACCTGGCCCATTTGATTGTACGGTATCTGACTGGCCTATGGTAATTACTTGTGAAGAGAGAAGTCACCCCGATTATATAGCATTTAGGATGCTATGTAAATTATTTTAAAATAATTATCATGCAATTCTTATGAGGAAAAATTCCACTTAAGAAATTCTGTGGGAAAATGTGAATCTGTTTTAAGATGTAGATATGGTTTAAGAGGATTCTCTTAGGAGGGAGACCAGAAAGGCCCCGGGAGGGTGCAGCTCTAGCAGAGTTGTGACCCCTTAGGCTGAGCGGGCTCTGTAGATGGCAAGCAGAGCCCCCGCAGGAACCTGGCTCTGCCACGCCATTGCCTGCACACGCTGCATGCAGCAGCCCTCTAGATGCCACTGTGATCCAGCTGTCACTTCACCAGCCGACGCCTTTGCAGCAGTGTCTGAGAGCTGGATCCTTCACCAGCGATAATGAATTCGGCATTAACGACGCTGACCACTGGGCCCAGTAAGGAACGCGGATGCCAAGCTGTTTCCCCACCCCTCAACCCATGTCGGCTTCCCCAGTATAATGAGTACATGTCAACGAGTCAGCCCTCCTTCCTGCAGACAAAACCCCGCAGCACATCGTTAGGCTTTTGTTTTAATTCAAATGGATTAGTAATCATAAACTTCATGGATTTTTGGACATCCACCCACCCACCCAAAAAAAAAAAACCAACCCCAAAACCAACACCCTTCTCGGGTCAGAGCAGCGTTGGAAGTGGCGGCTCCAGAATCCTCTACCTTGGACCAAGGCCTAAATCCTTCCCGAAAGCCAAGCCCTCATGCAACACCATAATTAAAATGACCGCAGAATGTATTTTCTCCTGTGGCCTGCTCCGCATCTGATTTAGACCTTCTGGATTATGAGAGAGGAGAATCTATGAAGCTGTCTGATTTATGTTCATACACATCTCTGTCAGTCTGCCTTGCTCTCAGTTTGCAAAGATGTCTATTAATTGTAGGTCAGGCATTTTTCAAATGGTGCTAATTTATTGCTGTTGTTGCTAGCATTACTGCTGGTTGAAGCCCTAGCCATCGACCCACGATCCACTGTACTCGGAGAAGACAGACGAAGAGATCGGCTATAACTAGTCTGTTACGGTAACAAGTGCTGATTTCTGATGCTAATAAATGGGGACAAAGATGAAATGCCAGTACACGTTCCCACACCTGTCTAGTATTTGCATTAGGAGTTGGTGCCTCTGCCCAGGAACACAAACTGTTACAAGTGAGGGCTGCGTGTCTGGCCCCCTTGCATACAAAGCTAAAGCTTAATCTCCCATTTGGACATTACAGACCACAGAAGAGACGCGCTGCTAGGAGTCACGGTGCTCTGGCGAACTGTAGCTACTCGTAGCAGGCACGGGTCACAGCAGCCTTTGAATAACAGAGCTCTCGCGGGATGGAAGATGAAGATCAGTCAGTAGCCAGCAGAGGAAGAGAGGAATGCAAGAGTTCTCCTCGTAGGAGAAGTTATTCCAGCAAGCAAGACAGGGTGGGCAGCACACGTGCAGCAGGTTTCTGTAGTAATTCTTCGCCAAGAGGTCTGTAATTTAGGAAGACTTTTGTCCTGGATTATCCTGACAGCTAGCAGTACTCTCCTTATTTCCTACTAGCAAGGCATTTGCTAACAATTCATTTGGATGTACTGGTGTCACAGTTACCAGCTTCTGTTAATTTTTAGGCACTGCTTCTGATCTCACGTGTCTTGCTGAAAATCGGGAATAGTTCCTTTAAAGTCAGCAGCGTAAAGCTCATGGAAATAAGATCAGAAGCTGGTCCTCAGATTGTATTGTGACAGTGTGGCGTCTATCACGGGCTCCTTTTCAGGACTACCAAGCAGTTGGCCCGTCACAAGCGGTGCTGGCAGCCTCTAGGATGTGTGCACTGCAAAGAGATACTGCTCGAGTCCTGCAGCAGTTGCGCTCTTTTCCTTCCTTGTGGACTGGGGTATGCGGGTTGAAGTCTGTATTCTCTGGAATATTTTTTCCTCATTGGAAATCACTGCTACGGATGTGCTTAGCGGAGATGCTAATGTTCTCCAGAAGATAGGAGAAGTGTTCTGTGGGGACACAGTCAAACTGCATTTATTCTCTTCCCTGTACGTTCTTCCTGAGCGTGCGTTACCAGCTACTACTGGAAAAAGGATTTGGTATGGGTCTTTTTATGCTCTGAATCCTGAGGAAGGATAGGGTGTTTACGGTCTACAGAGCTACCCAGGTGGGATTTGCTTCTGTCGTTGCCCAGACACTGTCTAGATCACTTGACGTACAAGCACCTCTGCGCTGCCCATATTTCCTCTTAGGAGCTCTCCCGAGATACAAGGGGGAATGGGTACGCGGTGCTGGATTTTACTCTGTTTTTCAGTTTCCACCTTTCCCTTTCTCTTTTCTTTTGCTTTGATCAGTATAATTTGTATAATGAGTTTGGTGTTTGGTGAGGCTTCATTATACGTATGCCCAGAGATCTTGGTATTAAGTGCATTTTATAAATTAATAAATAAATATGCTCATTTGTTGTAGAATTTCTACTGTTGATTTGGGAACAGTAAGCTCTTGCAAATCTCAGCTTTCACCTTGCCAATCACTGTATTCCTCTAAGTGCACTGCAGTTATTTGGAACCTTGTCTGGGTTGGTGTTGGCATCCTTTTGCTAGATTACATTTATGCATTAGTACCATCTGTGCCTGCTGTACCTTCTGTGAGTTAGCCCTGGCCAAATGACTGGCATTTATCTGGAAGTGCACTGAAAAAAAAAAAAAAAAGAAAGAAAGAAAAAGAAAGGGGGGGAAGGAGGAAGAGAGACAATAAGGATGGTACCTAGCGCTTTATGCTTGCTGCTGGCACTGCCGGAGCTCGGGGAGGAAGACACACCGGTGAGCACAAACACCTGCACTGATGTCCCTCATTGCAACTGCTGATGAAATCTGCCGTGTCCTTTCTGAGTATTTCTCTCTAAATAAGAGCTGCTTCTTCCTGTCGTGGTATTCAAATAAATTCTCCCTACCGTTGTGTTCTAAAGGAAAGACAAACTGGCAAGACTTAAGAGAAAAAACCACTGCAGTCTGAGGGACAGGTTTGGATTGGTGATGGTCTTTTTCCATTGCATCTTGTTTCAGTTTGGTCAGAGAGTTTGGACCGAGTGACGCCTTTAATCTGTCAGCTAGTATTGAAGGTTACTTACAATATTGATTGCATATAGGAATGCAGATGTCACCATGCTGGGTTTATCATTTTGATTTCTAGTCAAAAAAAATAGGGTGTCAAAAAAAAGGTGTGGAACAGCCTCTTATGGTTTCTTTGCTAGAAATAGAGGGAGAGGTGAGCATTTTCTTCTGTTACTGGTTTTTAAATTGCCACCATCTTGTTCGTCGTAATAAACAAAAAGTGCTCCCTGTTGAAAGTCAGAGAATACTGATAAACAGCAGCACAGTAACCTTCTTCGAGGATTCCTGAGAAATCGGAGCATTTTGCAGAGGCCAAAGCTTTACGACTACCTGTCGTAGAGCAGCAAGCAGTACACCGCTGCCGTGCCTTCGTGGCCAGTCAAGGACCAGAGCCGGTCTCCACCTTCCGCCTCATCCTGCCTTGACTTCCCTCTCCCTGGTCCTGTCTCGGCTGAGGTAGCTTCAAGAGAGGGGCCTCTGAACCGTGCATCTCTGTGCATCTGTGAGACAAGGAGAGTCTTAACACTAATACGGGGAAGGGAATTCCTGGCAAAGCCAGTGAAAGCATCGTGGTCCAGCTCTCTGGACAGAGGCTGAGGGGCAGCATCCAGAGCACCCCTCCGATACTGAGAGTCTCCTTTTGCCCCAGTACAGCTACATCTGCCCAGTACAGCTACCTGCAATGAGGTGAATGGCTCCTAGCTCTGCAGCTCTCTCATCCAGATGAATACAGCCTGGTCATTTAAGAGATTGTGAACTAAAAGCAAAGATTTCCTCATTCTGCTATATTTTTGGCTTAAGACCAGTTTCATTGAACCCAAGAAAAAGAACTTTTGTGCGTACTCTTAGTTGACGGCAGTTTGGATCAATTTGTCCTAAGTAGGTGGGTACAAAATACGAAGAGCAGATATAAATACAAATGAAAGAGTTCTTAAAGTGAACATAACTGTCTGCTAAGAATTGAAAAGAGAATTATCTGGCTTAAAAATTACTTTAATTAAATCAGTGCAATGTCAGTCTGTCAAGAAAAATAATGTGCCTTACCCAACCTAACCTACATTAGAGAAAAAGAGCACACAAGCTTTTGGCAGAGGGGCTAAGAAGCCACCTCTGAGCTGAACACAGCTCCTACCGAGGCTGACGAAGTAAATGTTCTACTCCAAAGAAGGACTCATCTTTGTGTTAGCCTGGACAGTGCCAAAACCGGTGGAACTCTCTCTTACTTGTAACGTAAGCGTTCCCTGAAATTAGGATGACCTTACCGTAGATCCTCTCAGCAAGAACACATGTTGGAGTATCGGCAGTTTTACTTGCGCGCCGTTTGATGTGCGGGCCGTTCATAGTATATTTTTTACTGAGATTTGATATTGTAGAGTAGAGCTTGTGATTTGTACGTATACAGCATGTCTCCTTAGGGGCTTACCTCCAATGCCAGTTCTTGCTGCTTAGGTGTTTTGCGTTCATGGGGCAGGTGCCCTAGTGTGGGAATACAAGTCGCATCCCTTCACCAAAGACACTCTTTGGTAAAGGCGATTTATAGTTCAACGAATGGCATAATCATAACTTGTACGGCCTGCCTTTTGCCGTGGTATTGCTGTAGCGCGTAGCACGAGGACTCTCAGCAGCAGCGCCGCCACGACAAGCCAAGCCGTCAGGCGTCAGCAGTGCTGACGGCAGGTTCTGTCGGCCGTGGTGCACGAGGGAGGTACGTGGCTAGCCTCCGGCCTCTCGCCCACCCTGGGGGGCACCGGCCCCTGCCCGCCTAGGCCAGCCTGAAACAGGGGAGGAAGGTCCACCCTGTGCTTGTGGAGCCCTTCCCTGGAGGGAACAGCTTGGGAGCACAGCCCGCTGATGACACGGGAGGTGTAAAAGCAACAGCGGCTGCTCTTGGTCTGCTGCACGAAGGCCAGCTTTTCAGACGCGCTCTTCCAGGCACACTGAACTGATCTATTCCCCCAAAATACTTGTTGGCCTTCTCTTCTGTATGCGTTGTGCTGTCTTGAACGCTCTTACTTCAGATTTACATCAGGATAGAAGAGAAGAACTAGAGCTAGTTTTATAAATATTTATATATAAAAAATACTTTGTTTTGTTTTGTTCTGAATGACCACTTTGACACTGGGGAATCTTTTCTACTAAGAAGATGATACTTGGATTTCAAGATTTGCTTTTTCTTTCTTTCCGTATGTTCTGTGTTAAACATATGCTGTACTTTATATTTAAAAACTAGCAGCAGACTGAAAAAAATAGCCCACGCCACAAAAATATGTTTGCTTCATTATCAAAAGCTTCTGGTTTTTTGTATTTTTGTTTAACACGTGGGGGGGAAACACCCCTGAGGACAATTTAAGAATGTGAAACTAACTTTTAAGAGCTGTGGAGGCAGTGAACATCTGGTTCTTCATTTGCAGCATATATAAGGCTTGTCAGAGCTTAGAGCTATATATTGCCACGTAGAGGTGGTGATTCAGTTGTCAGCTTTGTCATTAAGGAAGGAAGCCCCTCCACTTAACTTAGGAATTGGCCTCTACTGAAAAACTGCACGGGTACAAATGAAAAATGACCAGCGCCTGACACCTGTGTAGGTTCCCACCTTCTGACCTAAAAGACCTTCTCTCTTAATTCGCTGTCTGGGATTACAGGGTTTTCCTATTGATCTTCTGCTTCTGTATCTAGAAGTACCTATCGCTGACCTAGGAGGGGGAGCGAAGGGAATGCAGCAGCGAACTGGGCACAGGTGAAAGCGAGGTCCGTATATGACCTAGCCAGATCAGAGCCATAGCAAGATGGGTGACCCATCTGCCCGTACTCCAATGCGAAGCAACGTGCTACCCGTTATTTTATATATGCCACCATTACTTTATATAAGCTCAGCCTTTGGTTTCGGTTTGGGGGGGACAGGGACGACAACAACTTCCTGACGAGTCAGATCGGCATCTGTGTCCTGCCATGCCCGTGCTCTGAGCCGGCCCCCTCCGTCCCTGCGGCTGTGCAGCCTCCCTGCCCTGGGAGGAGGAGAAGGCTCACCCAGGGGCCGGCTCCCCTTAGCGCGGGGACAGACGTGCTCCAGGGGATTTGTAGAGCGTGGGGGGAGAGCCGGGAGGCTTCTCCTCAGAACGACCACTGAGCCACTGACTACGCTACGCCGGGAAGAGGCGCGTTGCCAAGTCCTCTCCCTCCCACGAGTGAGCCCTGCGTCTTTGAGCTTTGCAGAGTTCCTCGGCAGGGCGTGCAAGGTGAGCTCTGCCGGACGCTCGTCTCGCAAACGCGTTTGGCGTGTGCGGGTGGAGGTGCGCTGCAAGAGCAGCAGACCCCTGCGCGGCTGCGGGTGTGCCGGTTAATGCATCTCAAGGTAGAGCTCTACGCTGAGCTTGCTCCTTTCTCCCTGCATGAAGAGACACTTACAAGAGAAGGAGAAAAAAGTTTAAAGGGATTTGAAAGAAATTGTAATCGTCCTCATAGTCTACTTCAAGATTGCTGCGTAAGGTATTGAATTTTTTTAATTGGTAAAAAGAAAATTAACAGTCAGCACAAAAAGATCCTTGTTTAAGAGTAGGGAAATGGTACAGTATGTTTAAATCGAGGTAAGATTTAAAAATCCTGTGATAAATCTAATTGGTGAATTTAGGAAAGGAAATGGGGTTTGTCATTTGTTATATAAAAATGAAGTTATGTGGCTGTTGCTATGGCGACGCCTTGTTTATTATACAGCAGAGTAAACTGTGAAAATTTGCTGCCTGAGAGCGCTTCAAAGTATGTACTTCCCCCCCCCCCCCCGTTGTTTTAGGTCTTTTCTGTGAACATTTAATTTGCGGTTTGGGAGGGGAGGAGGAAATGCCCAGTCATCCTCTGGCTAGGTATGAATATTTTAAACTTTATGAAATCACTGGTAATTTAGAACTTGTCTCTGAAATTACCTGGTAAATGACCACAGCAACATTTAGAAGTAAAAAGCAATGAGGTGTGCACAATTACCTTCTAAAGCTGGAGACACATACATACTTAAGCATGAATTTAATTATAATACAGGTAGATTGGTGTCTTTTTTAAATCCTATCACTGATGAGGATGACAGCTATTTCTAGTTGAAACCATAATAAAACAAAAGCCTACGCTGTTAAATTATAAACTTATAAATAAAAATTCTCTTGTAAAAATAAAATAGAGGTTTAATTATTGTAATTAGTTGCATATTTCAAATTACATTTTCAAACAAGTGTAGTTAAATTAGTAAGGATAGCTTTGTGAACCATCTTAAAATGGCTAACGTATATTTAGCTGCAGTTAGTAAAGAGCTGATTTAAGCTAAATGATTTTCAAGATATTAAAATGACCCAGGCATGTTGATAAGGGGTCTTGTACCAGTTGTAATAGAATTTAAGCAAGCCAGCCTATCATTTGTGTACGCAAGGCCTTACTGAAATAGATCGCCCTATCAAGCCCCACTTTGCTTGTCTAAAAATCCTTGCTTGTAATTATACCTTTGCAAACCGACTGAGGTTTCAGAGTTTGTGAATCACATGTAGCACACAAGTACAAGAAATTCAAGACCCGCTCTTGTCACTTAAGGCCGGATTCAGAAAACACACTGCTAGCATTATTCCTTACTGGATGAGAACTATACAGCTTCGTCTACAGCTGAATACTAGTATATAATCTTACTTGCTGTAATGGACAAGTTAACAGCCCAGGTTTTTTGCTCCCATAATCTTTAAAGGTGTAAACTCTGAGAACGGTATGAACAAAATACTTGGGCTAAACAGAATAGAAGCTGCCATCAATGAGGTGGCTTTTTTCCTTGACTGATCCCGTTAAAATCAAGAGGACTACCATTAACATAGGAAGGTGTACAAAATATTGTCAGTGTCATAAAACACTTCATTAAAACATGTGAAATGTAAAGACACAGGAAAATTCTGTTGAGAAATACATCTGTAAAATCTATCCAAACAATTAAAAATAAAACCTACCCCAAAAAACAAACCAAAAACTGACGTGAGAAGTTGTAATGTGGTCAATCTCTGTACTGAATCAAATCTGATTTCAAAGCGAAGTCTTTTTAAAATAAACAGTCTTCCTGCAGTGCTTGCAACCCAACTATCACAGCATTATAAATGAATGCAAAAGATGCCAAAAGGCCCCTTAAGTAGAAAATGTCGACACGCAAATGTTAAGCAAGAGATTTACAGAAGAACTTCAAGTCTCCAAGCCCCACTGAAACGCTTCACGTCCCGTAGACCCCTTTGAAAATCTCAGTCCAGTTGCACTGAAATAGCCAGAGTCGCTAGTGGAAGTACATTCTCCTTCAGCCTAGACTGAACTCACAGGGACGGCCGCTTCTCGTCCACACGCCCCTCTGGGACAGTGTGTGTCCCCGGAGCTTGGTGCACGCTCTCTGATACCAAATCAAGTTGGAGTTGGACCAGAATCACTCCCGCCCCTCTCACCTCGCTCCCTTTCACGCGAAGGTACAGCAGAGGTCTCGGATCAGCACGTGGTGGTACGTACCGTATGTGCTGCAAGACCTATGCAAAGAGGATGAGTTAAGGACAGAGTGCCGGCCTTAATTGGAGTAAGCTGTCAGACCAGAGATGGGCTCGCACGTTTGAAAGTCTGCCACTTGGACATTAAAACAATCACATGCCAGAGCTCCTTCTCTCCCGAAGGATAGCACAGATTAAACTCAAATGATGAGGTTAATGTGGAAAGAAGTGGTTTTAGTTATGACTACAAGAGACAGGCTTTTTAAAAAAAAGCTTCTCGGTAAACAGCTGATTCAAGCAAAAGGAGTGCCTCATGTTTCCATAGGGCAAGGCACAGGATGTGCACTTAGGTTCGAGAGTTTCTTCCTAAGGCTCATTAATAAAAGCCTCATTAATAACATATTTTATAAACACTACGGAAACTGCAGAGGCTGGCTTTTGTAACAAATAGGAATTTTGAACTCGCACTGCAGAGGAAACGTTGGAATTTAACTTGGATTGAAATCCTACCCCCACGCGACACAGACCAGATAAAAAGCTTTGGCGGAATCCAGACCTTTGAAGGGTGAAAGTGAGGAAAGATTCCAGCCTGCAGATGAGTACATGAACTCAGCTATAGCTTCCCCGAAAAGAGCCAGCTTACACTTTTTCCACAAAGTTGTGGCCTTTGAAGAGGCTGGTTGAGGCAAGAGTGAAATGAATGGGTAACGTTGAAAGAAACAAAAATCCCTTTGCTGCTAAAAGTTACACTTCACTGGTGGCAGCTTTTGATATTTTAGGAGAGCTTAGTACAAACCTCTAATTTGCTTGGGGAAAACCCTGTAATCTGTTTAACGTTTGCAGTGGGTGAAACCTGAGCAGGAAGGAGAAGCGATGCATTCAGGGGAAGCATGGGGAGGTGCAGCTGAGCTCGCCCTTTCCACCGAACCTGCTTAAGATTGTAGTTGCATCTGCAAAGCCAGGACAGACGTCTGTAATGTAACATGGGCCAAATCCACCACTAATTCTCCATTTTACTATCGTTTTTTGTTTTAGGTGGAAGCAATGTTTATTATAGGCATTAAAAACTCATTGCTGCAATGTGTCATCTCCTGGTGTCTTATTAAAGTAAATATGAACTGTAGAAGCCTGGTATGAAAATAACACCAGGAAACACTCAAGAAAAATATTTTTGTGAATTATTTAGGTTTCCTGTACAACAGCACTCTCTTTAATGTGTTATCTTTACTCTGGTAAAAGCCCGGATAAGAAGCTGACTAGAAAGCTGCTGATGGTGCTGATGATCAAGTCGCGGCACGCAGCTAAGCATGGACGATGCATTCAGCTGGAAAGATAGCTGTTGGCTTTTCAGCTGGCTGCTGAGCCCCTTCCCCAAGTACCACACCAAGGTTGCGGAATAGCCAGGGATGTTACTTTGTGCATGACTTCTCGTTCTTATCAGGACCTAAATGCAAAACCCAGTTGTAGCTGCGCTCGTCCATGCTCCCTTGCTTAAACTTCTGGTGAATGAAAGTGTGCAAAGGATTTTCTTAACCTGTGAGCAGAACAGGGAGAGGAGATGAAGAGGCAGCACCTGGTATTACGGAGGGGCACTGGCGACTGTCTTCTCCTCACCAGAAATATGCCGTGGGGTCTTGGCACTTTCTGAGGGCAAGCAAGGAAAAGAGGTATCTGTCTGTGTGTGAAGAATGGGCACTGGCACTGTGTTATTCCTCTGGCCTAGTACAGCCGCTCCCCACCTGTATGGGACTTCTTGATGGGGCTTTCTCAAGCACAGCTTCTTTTCAGTCAGATAGCACTCTGCTGCCGGACTGACGTTGTATTTGTTAAAGGGAAAGCCTTTGCCGTGACGCTTCTGCTCGTGCATGTTCTCCACCTAGGGTACGGGTCACCAGCTGGCACTGTCGGGCTCAGTGGGACAAGACTGAATCTTTATCAGGAATTCCCTGGGTGGAAGACATAGGATATAACTGCATAGTGGGCTTAAAGTTTTCGGGAGGAATAAATTCTTAACATTAATAAAAAAAAAAACAAAACCCTTTGATACCTCTTTGAGAGGATATTCTCACTAAGGCTTTACTACTACAAGTACAGATCAGAAAAAAAAGTTTCTGCTCTTTATCTTTTTCTTACTTCTTCCCACAGACAAGTGATTTGGCTATACCTAATTAAAAAGAAGAAAAAAGTGGCATAAGCTTAATTAAGATTTTAATTCAGTTACACACTATAAGAATAAATCACTGCATGCTTGAGAGTGACAATAAGAAAAGACAGTGCCTGTTCTTCCTCTATAACGGAGGTAATAGCAAATGATGAGGAATCCTGAAGAGGAGAAAGGGATGCAAGAGCTTCTGCCCCATTTTGAGACCCCTCAGGCAGGATGCGGTCACGGTGGGGTGACACCACCGTGCTTCCAAGGCGGGTCCTGTGCCCCCTCCTGGGGCACACAAAGGTAGGGTCTGCAGAAGACTGCTACTCCTTCTCACGCATTTCTGCCTGCTGTGGACCGGCTGCTCTGAGGCTGGCAACGTGCAAAAGGACAGGAGGAGGAAGAGCCCAGCTTTTGTTTGAGAGAAACACGAAAAAAGAGCAGGTAATAGGTCCTGTACTACGTGCATGAATTCTGTAAGGGATTAAGCAGCCAACCGTATTGGCATGTTATCTCAAAAATGGACCTGAGCTTGTCCTGGTTTAATACGGTGCTCTAAACCCAGCAGGAGCTCACACAACATGGCACATGTGGGACGTCAGCAAGCACCTAACCAAAATAGCCTTGGAGAGTCTTAAAGAGATGCCGTGTGTTAGCAGCTGCGTGCAAGCAGAACTTCAGAGCTGCTACTAAGAACTTACACGTTTGTTAGCTCAGAGATTCAAGTGGGATGTTTTTAATCATCTGGCTTGCTCAGCCCAGCGCCAGGGAAGCACAGTCCCGCGGCAGCCAGGAACTGACGCCCCGCTTGCACCTAGATTGGCAACTCGGTGGTGCCAAGCTACAGCCACATCCGAAAGGAATCCCAAACTTGTTGGACCACACGAGCGCTGCTCTCCCTCAAGCTTTCTGGGGCAGGGCATGCCGCAGTGCTGACAGACCACTGGTGGGATGAATTACAGCTCTGCCGAGCGTCAGCAGGTCTCCTAGAGGTCTACCCCCCTGCAGCCAGCCACCCCGCTGTCAGGACGTGCAGGTGCTGTGGTGCGTCATGCCTCACCGCAGTACTTAGCTAGTTCTGGTACCAAAAGCAAGACAAGTATTTTACTGCAAGTCCTACCAGTTCTCTCTCCAATTCAGTTAACACTATGTTTACACCTACAAAATCTATGGATCAAAGTGCAGAAAAACTGGCTTTCTCAAATACAATTATAATTCTTAACTCTAGCGCCAATAAGAACCAGAAGAACTGTTAGAATTTTTGGTGGGTTTTTGGACACGTTCTTTGGAAATGCAGGCGAGAAACTGGGAAAACATGAAACACTGCATTTTTTTTCCCAAGCAAAATAATGGCTTTCCTTAGCATTTAGTACTGGTTGCGAACACAAGAATGAAATGCAAACTCTTGTCAGCTGTATGGCCTAATCATTGCAAGTGAGATGGAAATGAAGGAAAATGAGGCCAAGGCAACCTCTCTTCCAGAATCTATGCAGAAATCCTTTTTTTTACGTGTTCAAATCAACCTAATTAAGATTCCCTGAAGTAGACAAAGTTTCTTTGAGTAGCACCTCAGCTTGTACAAATTATATGAATTTTTAAAGTAAAAACCACAGTAATTTTAAAAAGCAGTTCTATGATTTTATAGTGGTTTGAAAAATAAGGAGGGGGAGGAGAACATATCTTCATTCCTTGGCTAGTAACTTCTCTGAAACAAGTCTTAGTCAGAGACTTTTAACGTGAAGTTTTCAATTCCAGATACTCTTTCGGAGGAATATAGTGTTGAAAAGGAGAAGTGACTGCTTTATTTTAAGGGCTACTTCTTTCTTATTTAGGATGCTTAATAAATTGAGCACTATGCAAGAAAAACTACTCACATTTACAATCATTAAAAAAATTGTATCACCTGAACATTTAAAAAACGCTGCAGTAGGAGAAAAAAGTTCTGAATTTTACAATATTGCATTTCAAGGATTAGAAAGGGGTAAAATATATATATCTCTATCTAAACACAGGCAAAATCATTCTCACGTGCACCCATCTCCCTTGACATTTGGTCCCTGGTAAATGGCAAGGTTAAAATATTTTGGTCAGGGAAATAAAGGGCAGGTTTGTACTTCGGTGAACACCAGGGAAGGCAAGCAAACTGGTAGCTTGGAAAGGCAGTTCACAGGACTGCTGGCAGACGGAAGACTTTGGCACAACGCATTTGCAGTTTAATTTCAATAGGCCGTTAAGCTCTTAAACACATTAAGCATATCCACCACTGCTGGCAGAATCTTTCTCGTCTTGGACTCTGCCACTTCAGTGTTCCCTGCTCCTGGCCGGGCTCTGGGGCATTCAGCAAGCACTGCGCATTCAGTCCTTCTTTTCCTTTCCTCTCCTTAAAGGCAAGCGCGGGTTTGTGTGTGCGCATGTATGTATGCATATATAAACATTCAGCCCTATAGATTTCTAGCTTTTTCCTTTCTGAACTTTTAAGATCCTTCAGTGAATGCGTAACTTTGCAATTCTGGTCTTCTTGCCGTCCTTTTACTAGGCAAAATTAACCGCTGTCTCGCTCATCTAGGGCTTTTTGCATTATTGGCTCAAATGCTGTTTTAAAGTTCCTGCTCGTCCATGGTGATCTCTGTCTCTAGCAGGGTTATAAACTAGTGCTTGGCTGGTTATCGCTCTCAGCTGCCAGGTACACATACTATGTTTTCTGCCTTCCCAGTTTTTAAAACTATGCCTTCGGTATCCCCTTTGTACCGCGCAGAAGGGGCTCTTGCCATTCTGCACGCACCTCTGGAGATCGTGGCATTAATATGCTGCTGTAATGCTGTACTTGTGAGGGACTTCGGAAGCACTTACTGTGAAGCCGTGATGTTTTTATTGTCATGAAAAGGCTAAGAGTAAAGAAAATGGGTCGTAGCGTGTTGAAGTTGAACAGGCGCATGAAAAATGCAATTCAGTTTTCCTGATCTGAGCATCAGGCACCTCACTCGGTTGCCCTCGGCTCAGGTTTTAAAATCCAGGTGGAAAACTTTTAGCAGAAGTAAACAGAAATAAAGCCAAACAATCCCATATCACCTATGCAGTATTAACAGAAAAGGCCAAAGCTGTTCCCCCCCACTTTTCAGCTTCACCTTCCAGTTCACACATTGTTACTTGGAAAATGCCAATTCTCGCACGTGATCCTTGCCAGTGGTTAAGTCATTTCAGACCAAGTAGTGCCTGAACAATTAGGCCCCGAGTGGATCATGACATTGGCCGCGTTCTCAGATAAGACGTTTCCATAAAGAAAATGTTGTCCCTGAATAGTGATGACGTTATTCTAAACTGCGTTTTTTTCTTTGGAATCAACCTAGCTGCAGTTTCAATCACACGCTGTCTGTCAGCTGAATCACAAATCACACTTGGCTGGGTTTTTCCCCCTCTTTTCTTTGTTGAAAGAAAGAAAAAGAAGCCGCGGCAGAAAGAGAAAAGAAGAGCTAAATAAAAGCCAAGTGTGGCCCGATGCCAGAGATTCCGGGAACTACCAGTTCTTCCTCTTTTTACCCTACCCTCTGATGACTCCACATTCATTTCCTCAAAAACAAGCAGTTCCACAAGAAATCAACTCGGCGCAGCCGGTTCCCTACGGACTGATACCTTGAGAGCACATCAGCACGGATACCCAGCGTGTCCTCGGGGAGCTGCCTGTGCGACAGCTTGTCCTTCCAAGGAAACACCGTAACATCTTCTTTTTCTACCTG
>NW_009229925.1:116167-180367 GCF_000690835.1 Fulmarus glacialis
GACATCTGTGAAACCTCTGCTCAGCTGTTCCCAACCGACTGACGGTCAGCACATCCGTGCTCCAGCCCGTCCCCTCCGTCTCGGCAGGAAAACCAGGCCAAAGCGCGGGATGTGCTCGGGCAGACGGCGGCGGAAACCCGTCCTGAAAAACCTGCTCCCCCCCCGCTACAAAACGGCCGCTGTTACCCGGAGGCCGGGAGGGTGCTCGCGCCTGCTTGCGGCGCTCCTCCGCTCGCAGGGGCGATGTCGACAGGCGGATCCGCAGCCTCGCCGCAGGACCGGACAGAAACAACCGGGCGGCTTCAGAGGAAGCGTGGCCATTTTCGCTAAGCGTGCAATTGCATTTTCAACATAATTAGGTGCCTAATTGTGCGCCTAGGCCTAGCTGATGTATTTGCACGTGTATCTAATTATGATTTATCTAAAAGCTCTCTGGCCATAATGCCTTGCTCTCCGATCTAACAGAGGCATTCATACAAGTGAGAGATGAGTTGGAGCGGTCGCTTTCCCCCACCTTTCATTTTAAACTGAATTCCTATTTATCTTGGTTTTTTAAAACAAGTCAAGCTGACCGAGCAACGGGAAAACTCCAAACAGCAGTATTACTGGAAGACAAGCGTAGTGCTGCACAAACAGCTGTGAAAAAAGAAAAATTCCAGGGGAAAGGCCAGGGTGAGGTTAATAAATGAAATTTCCATGCAAGGCTTCCAAACAATGTTGATGTTGGATTTCTCCAGTGGCGTGGGTGTCGCGCAGTAAGAACTTGTACCAGCAATCGCCAAGGTCAAAATGTTAAGCGGGAGCTGCGAAGACAGCAGCTTTTGTTGTGAAACGGAGAATGTCACAAATGCAATACATGAGAGCATCACAGCAAGACAGTTTGTGCTACTACGTGAGCAGTGCAATCACTTAAACTTCCCCAGTGTCTTTTCTAACAGCAGCTGTGAAAGGCTACAGTAATGTTTTTTGTTCACTAGCTATAAACCTCATTGAGAAAGGCAAAACAAAAAAAACCCACAGATTTTTCCCTTAAATTACATTTCCTTTTACTTAGATAAATTCTCAATATCCTCTCTTAAGATTACTCAGCTGCCTTTTAGCACAAAACTGGCTTAACTCAGACACCATCAAATACTCAGAGCCACGCAGTCACACCTCTTAATATAAACAGCACTGTGAAAATGTTTATTATTTTCCTTCAGTGAAACACTTCTTAAACTACAGTATCCAATCATTCTTTATGGTTGTATGATGTCAAAAACACTTACTGCACAAGCGGAGAACTGTGTTTCTTTTGCCACAGACAATAAATCTTTAGTGTCTTCTCTTGATACGCATCACTCCACTTGATCTCAGGAGGCACTAGACGTCTCTCTCTCCCTCTGCCTCTTCTAACAAGGTCACTTTCCAGTGATGAAACAACTTTTCCAGAAGGTATAGTGTTCAATAATTAATATCTACTGATAAAAGCTTCCCAAAGCAGTGCTTTAAAACTCTAATGCAGGCTCTTCACAAACTTACAGCATGAAGAACCCTTAAAACAGGTTTGAGTAGCTCGTCTGAAAATATTAGCCTCAAAAACTTAAAACACGTATGACTAAACTCACCACTGATACAAACAGATCTGTATCCACTTACGCCACAAGGAAATTCAGCACGTCCTCTCTCAGCAACCAGGGTTCTTCTACTACAAGTCTGAGAAGGTTAAGTCATCCTAATGCATATAATATTATCTGCTGTGAATAGGAAAACAGAAATATCTCCTGTTGCTTTCGCTACTGCACATATAGGTTCTGTAGTAATAGTGTCACAAGCGTTGGGTTGCTCAGGAAGGTGTCTCTTACTGCAGGCTCTGCAGGACAGACCGTGAACCACAACTGGGGAGGGAGAGCCTAACCCAAAAGTTCTAGGCAACACAGAGCACGATTTCCTGTTGCTGTTACTGTGCTTCCTTCTACCCGTCATTTCATTACTGCCAAATGAGCTTTTTCAGGTCATCTCCAGTGAAAGCAACATTTGACAGAAGCACAGCAAATACTGTATCCGGGCACGTACTGAAGAAAACAAGTTATCAGTAATTTCTCTCAACGTTTTTCCTGGTTTTCTGGTGACTTTACAATCATTTGGATGGGGTCTGCATTTAACACAGCCAGTGGGAGAGTGAGGTTTGTTCATCGGAGGCAGGGTTTGGACCACAAAACGGAGGTAGCTGGCCTCTGCGTCCCTGCCTCAGGTTGCCCTTTCGGAGGGGCGAAGAGGAAGCATACCATCTCCCTAGGCACTCATCCACAAAGAGAGACAGTCTAAGCTGGAGTCTCTGCAGGGGCCAGCCAGGACAGCACTTTTTATTGGATTTGATTTTTTCCTATCTGTGAACGTTCACCTCTTCAATACAGACCTTGCAGCTGGTCCAGCAGCCAAAGAAAAAACTTCATTCGTAGCTATCAGGTTGCTTCATATAACACGGCAAAGGTGGAGCAAGAACGCTGGCCACACCTGTCCTACCTCGAGTGTCTTCCTGCCCGTACGGGTGACCTGCCGGTACCACAGGATGCAATCCGCACAAAGATGTGCCTGATCCAGGAGTCTTAACATCAGAAGAGTAAAAGGAGGGATGGAGAAACTGAGCTGTTAGGATACGTGCCGCCTATTCCAAACTGCAAAACAAGTCCTCCCCTAAAATGACGTTGAGAGTTACTTCACGATTTGGTGAAGAGTATGCACGTGCTAAGGACATCCACCGCTTAGGAAAGAGCGAGCTATGGCAGGGAGGCAGAAAGTGACGGGTCGTGTAGCACCCACGTAGCTCTCAGAATCAAGATGTCCTGGGCATAGGAGCCACAAATCCAAAGAGACAGAGAGAGCTGGGTACGGATGTATTAAGAGGCTTCTCTGTGTTCTTGAGACCCACAGCCGGGAGGGGAGCAGAGCTGTGGAGCATGGTAGAGCCGGTAACGGCAGCCCACCCTGCTACTCAGGCTCTGCGGGAGGCTGGAGACCTCACGCGTTGCTGACGATTTACGTCCGACAGGGCTCAGGAAGGACAGCGGGGCAGTCTGACTACCCACTGATACCACCTGAGCACTGAACGTGTGCGTGCAGAGGTGAGCTGTCTGCGCGTCTGTCACGCACACGCACGGACGCCCAGGAGCCCAGACACAAAGAGAGTGAGTTGGGAGTCACTTGCGTGTCTGGGCTGACCAAGAGGAGAATGTGTGTGAAACGGGGGATGACACGCGGTAATTATTCCAATGCAATACTTGTGCACTGAAGGAGGGCGCTGGGATGAAGCGTCAACTGCAGGTCGTTAATGCTGACAGGGGCTGGGGTCAGGAGCTCTCACAGCTGCCCCTCTCCCCAGCAGGCTGACTGATGGCTCGACGAAGGCTTGAAGGCACGTGGCTTAGGTCCAGTACAGTAGGGAGAACAGATACTAATAGAACTATTGTTCAGAGCCATCTTAAGAATAAAGCCTTTCACGCCATGGTATTCTAACACTAAGCAGTGCACGTCTTTGATAAATACATGTGATTTTGTATAGGTCTGGCATAAGATCTGACTTTACTTGATTTTGGTGCTGTATACAAGATAAAAGCTCTGTGCCTTAAGCTCCATGACAAATAGGAATGTATTGATTAGGCATTTCCACAAGACTTAGCAGTGTGGTATTGCACATGCGTGTCGTTACCAGATAGAAGAAATCCCAGCATTGAAAAATGATACCTCTTTCTTTTCTAGTGACCAGTTGACCCTGGTATCACATAAGATCCCTGGGAATGGAGAGTAATACCAGTGGGGTATTACTTAGAGTGACATTTACCTGCCCTCGACAGAGCTATGGGAGCAAACCGTTATGTTGCACTTCTTTTGCACCAAATGTCCTTGTTTCTGCTTTTAGAGTTTAACTCTCCCATTTTCATCCACTAAAAATGGAGTATGAACTCTTTTACCCGTATCGGTAGCCTTCTGTTCCTAACTGTTGTTCCGAGCTCGCTAGAGGCATCTCTTCTTCCCCCATCCCGTAGGTGGCTTTGCCTTCATTAGTTGGTGTTCACATCATCTCTACAGAAACGTCAGATGCTATCACTGGCTTCATTCTTCATTGCATCATCCTCCTCGGACACTGTAACCCTCAGAAACCTGCTGCCCTATCTCAGTTACCACCGCTGTCACTCGGGGAAAGCCTTGCTGCTTTGCCCAGAGAAGACATGCTGCATTTAGTGAACCTGCAACTTGTACGCGTGGCAGTGGCCCAGGTGCTGGGAGGTGCTGAGTGGAAATCAAAAATGAGCCGGCTGAAAGGCATGCTTTCTGTTTCACTTACATCTTCCTCCTGTTTTTTTGAAGCGTCTTCTATACCTCCCCTCTAGTCAGCAGCATTTATATCTCCGTTGTGGTCTGGGTGGAGACAGCAGCCTGGGAAGCAGACTATAAGAGGTGTCGGATGGAAAACGTCTGAGTGTCAGTCAGTGCAAGCCCCCACCATCCCTGGTAGGAAAGGAGAGCGGGCAGACCCTTTGCTGCTGTGAGTTGTCCTTGTGCTCTCAGGAACAACGGGGATTCGGCCCAGCTGGGAGCGTCTCCCGGAGAGAACCGCTGCGGTTGCTGCTGAGGAGGCACCAGGGCCCACGCGTGCTGCTCTCCCTCCGGACCGGCAGAGGTGGTGCCAGAGGCGGCTGCGGCGCGAAGCGACAGCAGGTTCAATGAACGGAACGGGTGTCTCCTGCTTGGAGCGACCAGTGCTGCTTCCTACACCTCATGGTGTGTGCTAAGACAGTTCACAGCCTCCATCATAACCACCTTCTTTAGCATTTCTTCTTACAAATTCAGGGGTGATGTACACTGTAAATAGCTGTAACGTTTTTAAAAACTCAAGTACTGTAGTACTCTAGAGAAAAGAGCTCACAGACATTCCACGCGTCGTAATCGTCTCGGTGGTACGGCAGGTACCATCGCAGGCATGGCAGCGGGGTTTACAGGGCTGCTGAGAGGCCTGGTCCTGCAGCCCTCACTCCGGGGCGGCAGTTTTCATTCATCCAAGTGTTTCTTGAAACTCCAGTAAGGAGCACCTGACTGTAACCAGACCAGAGATGCACATTTGGGGCAAATTTCTGTACTTCTGCCTTCGTGACGGTAAAGCGTACTCTCGTCAACAAAACTTCCCTGCTGTACTGGTAACAGTATACTGGTTTTCTCCTGACTTTTTCTGAGCCAAAGCCTAGTATTATCGTTCCTTCCCTAGGCAGAGCATTTATAGGTTTATCAATCAGGAAAGACTGATATAAAACATGCACTGAACTTGCCTAAGAGAGTATTCACAGAGTGCCAGCTGAGCATGTGGCTGACTTTTAAGAAAAGGGCTTTAATTACAATCAACATAGAAAATACAAATGTAAAGAAATTGGAAGAGTTCTTTCCATTTACCTTCTTTTGGACTATTGAAATATATTAAAACTGAATTTCTGGAAGTCCTAAATCAAAGGTATTTTTCAGTGCTACATTCACAAGTTGCTACCAAACCCTCGCCACCGCTGAGCATAAGAACGGCATTAGCAATCACAGCTCTAAGTCAGTAGCAGGCACAATTAGCCAGAAAGTTGAGTTTTAACATGGAACCACCGTATAAATCGGGTATCACGAATAATGATTTCAGCTGAAGACCAGTTATATTTACTACTCCTCAGACAAGCCCTTGGAGGAAATTTTGCAGTCCCAACTGAAAACCATTAGATGTCTATTAGAGTGATCTGAAGTGGGAGGCAAGTGCCATAGCTCGGGATCGGCTGTGCAGGTTAACCCCCAGCTAGCATCACTCCACGCAGGCTGAGTGTGAACAGGCTGGATGAGCAGATCTAGAGTAACATGCCAGGAAATGAAGGGGTTTCTTAAACACTTGTGACTCGGACCACTCAAACCTTTAAACTCAAACCGTAGAATTTCACTTGCAGTTTGAGCCACGGCTGTAATATTTATCTAGCACAGAGAAACCAGCTTTCATTCAGTAAAAATATGTTATACTTGGCAGGAATTTAAAACATAAAATGGTATAAAGCGCTATTCCAAGCTTGATGGCTTTGTGCTGTTTATTGATTTGGCCCTGACTAGGAGCAGTGCTAAGCAGATGCAATTGGCCTTGATACCCCCAGGGTCAGGTCCGCAGAGACAAGCCCAAAACTTCATGGGGAAAGTTGGACACGAAGGCATACAGTCAATTTGGAGGGAAAAAAGGGAGGATGAATTGGATTCCAGTCTGGTAGGTCTGAAAACTTTTAAATGCCGATAGACCAAAAAAGCAAGTGCTAGGAGCCGGAAGGACTTTGAAGGAAAAAAGGTATGATTCTGTTGTGCTCTGCTCGCTAAGATTCAAGGGATGCAAATCCACAACAGGCAGGTAGGTGTTAAGAGCCACCTATATATGCAAGTCCTTGATACGTATTTGCAAGGCCAAACTTACTGAAATTTGCTCTTTCTTGCATTTTTTTTCTCCCTCTGTTTCTCTTCGCCAGAGCGGGAAGGAGGGTAACTAGCTTTAAAATACCTGGCATGGCTAATTCATTCAAAGGGGCAGAGTCCATCACAACAATACCAAGAAGGAGCCAGTATCACGCCACTTTCTCTCCAATTAGTACCTACATCCATTAGCAGTTTCTTTTATTCTGCCAACCAGAAGACAGTGTATACCACTGCACTTTTAAAGCAACAAGATTTGAGAAACTAGATCTAGAATTCATAGAATTCACGGAATTCTAATTCACAGAATCTAGACCCAACAGAAACGCAGTCCACTATATTCTCCTGTTCCTTTACACGCCTTTCGTTTCTTTCTGTTATAAATGTTATCAGAGGGAAAAACCTTACGTAGCTGCCATCATAATCTTAATAAAATGCCCCATCGAGTTCATTAGCCACCTATGATCTCTGACCATCTGCTTGGGGTACGTCTCCGCCGCATTACCGAAGGGAACCGATGTCTACCACTAATGCATGGCAGCCCGGTTGTCAGGCCTGACCCCGCGTGTCATTACGAAAACGACTGCACACACAAGAGGTCATTCCCATCAACTGCCTGAGACTCAAACCGACTATTCGCGGGCAGAAGCCTTTGTCGGTAGATGGTTTTACTTTATTAATGAAATGAAATAAATGACCTGCGACTAGTTGTGGCTCCACTGCGATAGATACTCTAGGTTTAAGACAGCCACCCAAAGCTCTCCAGCGGCGAGGGCAAATGGAGCAGTCCGTGCTAGCTGAGGAACGCAGCCAGGGACAGGGCCACAGGGCGGCACTGGAAGAGAGAAGGAAGCAGCCCTGAGGTAAGGATGTGCCCTAAAGCGTAACATCTCTCTCCCGGAGTGGTAACATCTCTCTCCTGGTGTTCCCTAGTGGCAACACGCAGGATTTCTGTATGATTTAGAGACCTGCTACAGTAACATCCTAAGAGCCCTTAGGCTCTTCTGAAAATTTTCAGCCCTAAATAATCAACTTTCTTCTGGGATCATACTCTACTTCCTAAAGATACCTGTCCGTCACTTCTCAACCATTCGAAATTCTATCAGGTTTTATGTTGTACTATAATGTAAAATAAAATATCATCCATCCACTTCGGCACAGAAAGATATAAAATGTGCTACTAGCTACCGTGCGCTTTCCACCTGCATTTACCCTCTCTGATCAGACAGTAATATTTTGCATCCAGCAAGGAAATTTATATTTCAGACCACTAAAGAATTTTTGTTGTTTCCAGTGGAAAAAAGCGATAATGAATTCCAAGAAAATCTAATCCTTTTTAATTTGATCAAACTGATTTAAATTGAGGGGTTTTGATTGCTAGACTGAGCAATAAAGACGGAGCAACGCTGTGGGAGAAAACTACAGATAGAAATGGGTTTCAAAAATAAAGTCATCTTTACCTATGAATGAGAAACCCTGGGCCGTAGCGTACAATGCAATGGCAGTTGAAGTGCTGTCCTTAGAGGGTTATGTTTAACATTCAAAGGCTATAGGTCAGTGAAATCGTTACTTATCATCTGGTTAGCTGTCCGACAGAGGCTGTTGAAGAAAGATGGTGAGCTCTGCCCATTTAAACTTAAGTGATTGATTTTCATTTAGCATTTGTCCACCACAGTTATCAGAAGTTGCGAAATTCATGTCAGACTCGAAAGGAACAGAATCGTATGCATCCATATATACTTAGTGACACGAAGCAGCATTAATAACTCCATTACTTGTAATTGAATTAACTTTTTTTAAGACTGTGTTTAAATTACATGAAAGCTATGACACAAGCCATCAAAAAGCAGCACATTCAATATTAAAATTGTATGTTAAGGCTGAGGGCGTGCCATTATGTCACACTGTTGAGGGACAAAACTCAAATGTATTGAGACATTCCAATTTATGGATGGATGTCAGCCTGAACCCTGAAGTATAATGGGCTTTGGCAACGTATGGCCAGTCGCTTCTTTTACGGGGCAGCAATCTCCCCTTTAGACAAAGCATACAAACAGACAAAGATGAGAGGCGTATGTTACTTGAAGGCACTCCATAAAGATATTGCAGCTGAGTTGTTCAGAAAATATTACGGCTTATGAAGACTCAGTCATTTTAAAATGCTAGTAACTCAAGCGTTTAGGGTTTTTTGTTAATTCTTTATGGACCTATAATTCATAATGGACTTAGACGTGCAAAAATTGATTTCAGAACAAAAATACTTTTGAATTATGGGAATACGGTAAAAAAATCAGAAGCAATAAATACAATTTTTGATCATTTTTCTTCTTTTTCTTTCCACTGTCCGCATCTAACATAAAATTGTCACATTCAGCAGCATGTGTGCTGTAGTCCTTCCCAACTTTTTATCTTCTTGTTCATTCTTTGATTCCACAAGAGCTATGCAATCAACACTGAGATAATGGAACAGCTCCCTCACCCCACCTTCTTTTTGATAATGTTGTATTAAAGCTAATGAGAAAATTTGCATGCATGAAATGATTAGCATGTGCAACTGCTTTCAGGCTTTTTAGAGACTCTTCTATCGGTACAATGAGTATCTGGGTGGGCATATTTGAGCATACTCTGAACTCAATTAGCTACAATTTAGCACAAGCTTATAATAAACTTACACTAAGTGAGTAAGCCTCCTAGAGGTTTGGGCTGCCACGGCTACCTGCAGGTGACAGGTAACACCTTCCAGGTGATACATAAACTCTCACTTTCTAAAAACAGTCTTTTCAAGATGTTTTTACAAGCCTTTCCTGTTGGTTAGAGAATTAGAGGCCAGAGAAGTCAAAGGAAAACTAGCCTATTTTTTTTCTACCTCATTCTGTCACCAAGTTTCCCATCCCAGAGCCTCCCTAGTTCCTGGTCAGTTGCTTTCCATCATCACTCGTCTCTGTTTATATAAAGTATTTGTACTGATCTCCTCCAAATGGCAGTGAAATCACGGTCTGAATCTTTTAAAACATGCCAGATCACTGTTGGAAGAATGCTGGGACCTTTTTACTTCTATAGCTATGGAGAATCCCATCTTCAATAAACTAAACCATTCCTAATAATCTTTGGGAGCGTGGGAGCTTGAATGATTAATGCATTATTTTTGCTCCAAATGAAATCTTTTCATGTAAATGTTGTCAAAAAGCAAACTCACAGGGCTACGGATACAGAACTAAAGGAAATTCTTCACGCTGATTCTGCGTGAGCAAGTGGAGGGCTTCTGATCCACTCTTGGTGTTTGTGGCCTACAACATGGTTTCAAATTATTTTAATTCCTCTTCTTTATCTGTGACTCACAGGGAAAAGGCAGGCACAGAGCTATGTCAAGGAAAGGTGGTCATTAAAGTAATTTCATCCTTGGACTTCAAATTTGTGACGAGGTGGAAGAAATGATGCCATTGACTGAAATCAAGTTCTGACCTCTTCTTCCATCTGCCAACATGGAGGTCTTCCCGACTCGGTGACAGAGCTCCCGAGACACCACAACAAGGGATTATCCGCCATATCAGTAAGACGCCTTCTTGGGATGTCTCTTGTTACTATGCTGTTCCTTCTCAGCAAAAGCATCTCGAGATGCAAAGTGAAAAATTACAGACTGATTCAAGGGGCTGCTGAACGCCTGATACGAGGCAGGACGTTGCTGATACCCGCATAGCCCAGTAGTCCGAATAAAGCTGTACAGGCTGCTAGAGATGAACATGCTGCAAGAGTAAGAAGACGTAGGACATAAGCTGTAGGTCTTCCACAGATGGGACTCGTGATAGAGAAATACCTTAGCAACGAGTCAAAACTAATTTGTTTTTAAGAGCCAAAGTACTCTGGAATTGGCCAGCGGTTAACTCCTATGAAATCCAAGTTGAAGCAGAAAACCACAGCAAGTCTTTGGCAGGTGGGTGCTTTTGTGGGCTGCCCCTGTGTGATGGTGCGATAGTTGACACATCTCTACTTAGGGAAGACTGATTGCAATTTACTGCAGAAAATGAGCAAGAGTTGTGCAAACAGTTTCAAGGGGCAACACAATACCCAAGAAGGACATGACGAAAGAGCTTTCAGATTGTTTCATGTGCTTCTCCAGTGAAAGATGGAGGGCATGTCGCTACAGTACTACAGCTGCTTTGTACAGTCTGGTTGTAGGTTGAGTCAAGCGACCGATCTCCATTTCCCAGGAAAAAATGGGAAGTTTGTGGACTCAAGTTGTCACTAAGTCCTCCCTGATTATAGGCCTTTTTTTTTCTCTTCCCAAAAAGCAGCAGTTACACCCTTCTCTCTAGTCTGAAGCACCTCAAACCATTCTTACTGGTTGTGAACACTTTAAGAGCAGACTTTTCAGCTCCTGAGTAACTAAATAGTTGCTTTCTTATAATGTTTGCATTTTGCTTTGGAAAGCAGGACACGGCATGACCTAGCACGCTTAGCAAGAAACAGGAATCTTCCGCTGTCACTCACAGAGGACTTAAAACAAAAGGCCTCCTCAGCCCTGGCTCCATTTCCATACATGGGATTAATGATGTAAATAATCTTCTGTAAAGAAAGGAAAGGCTGCAGAAATTTGTAGCGCAGCTCGAATCTGCACAAAATTCAAATGCCAGGACTCGTCACAGCGTTTTCTTTTCTTGCCTAGTTTAGATGCTGAAATCGTAATTTAGTATTTCTTCCTGCAAACAGTACTTTGGTAAATGTGGAAGCAGCGTTACTGGGATTTATCGCGTAGTTATGTAGCTGCAGCTATGGATAGTTGCACCTCTACCCATTCTGGCTGCCCAACAGTAACTTGTTTAAAAATAAGAAAAGGGAAAAGTGAAGGCCTGAACATTAACTCATCGAAACTGTGAAACAGAAAAATAGTACTGTTTCTGTTTGCGATCCGTATGTGTCTGAATGGCCAGAGGCACGCAGAGACATGTGCTGCACTTTAGTTAAACATGATTTAAATCCGCAAGTAAGAAATTTCCATTTGAAAGATAATCTAGATAAATGGCATACATAATCGAAATGGTTTAATATACGTATCAACATAAATAGAGGTATAGACATTTATTGTGTGGAAATTTAAACTTTGTGCAAAGTGGTTTTTTCATTTTCATCACATTTTGCCAAAGCGTGTGTGATGCCTCTGTGCATGCAAATGCTTCTACAGCTATTTGTATGCATATATACATATAAGAAGTTCTTCATACAGAAATGTATGTATGTGTAAATTGTGTGAATGTAAATATAAGATAGGCCATATGTCCCAAAAGTCCCAAAAGAGCATCTGATGTTGATATGTAGACAGTGTGTTAAGGACCTTCCTAATTAATAACCCAGATTAAAACCTCTTGGCAATCAATTAAGATTAATGACAGAAGTCATTCTCTATCCCCCTACGCCCGCGTCTCGGGCTGTGAAAACCCCGGGTCGTGAAACTTTAATCCTGTTATCTGCTGCCTTCTTCATCTGAAAAGCCTACAGATTAACACAGCCGACATTATCGAATTTACAACCAGCCGCTCGGACAGCTGCCCTACTTTCAGCAGTTAATGGAAAAGGAACTAATCTGGTTAGGAGCGTAGGACTAGTTCATAAATCTGGACACCGAAGACAGTTAAAGCTGTCACGTCTCTTCTGGAGAGTAGCGACCGAATGAACCTGTCAGCTTCTTTCTTGCTGCTTCTTGAAGGTAGCCGGTCTCTCTGTAAGCTGGACTAATGAGATACTCGGCATTAACATCAGCTGCGTAAGGGCTGTGCCCAAGCTGGGGGCTGTGTTTTATGACTGGGTTTGGTTAGATACACACTGCCCTCTCTTCCCTGGAAGCCAGGTAGCGGTTAAATATAACCGGTTTTACTGCAATCCACGCCATAAAAAAGATGCTTTGAGGAATTCAGAAAACAAATTTGTTTTTTTCCCTTTTGAATCATGCCCAGCGAAACAAACAGTTATTAACAAAAACTGCACTGCCAGATGAAATGTTTTTTCAGTGCAGCTTGGAGGGGGTAAGAATTGCAATGCCCTTCAGGGTGGCAGAGAAGGTATTTGACAGCTGTAGCAAATCTGTACTCCACCCAGAAAAGATTGTCTTTTCCTTCCTTAATAGGTATTATCCCCGTGCTGCCAGCTCAGCTTAAGTTACCGCGACGCCTGGTATGGTGTGTTTGTTGCATTTTAGGAGGCCTAAAAAGCACTCATCTTTCAGATAGCTGTTCGTAAACTAATAAAGACAGCAAGAGTTCTTCTGGCTGCCCACTCTGGTGGCAGCTCAGCTTTTTAAAATGCTCTATGAAAGTATAGCATGGCTTCACCAAGGTAGATCCTGCGCTGGCATGACAGTGCTTCCGCCGGGACCATCACCCAGCCGTACAGCCTGCTGTCGTCTGACAGCAGCGGTACCAAGGCGGGCGGAGCAGCGTGCTCACCAGCACGGCACGGCATGGCCGCCGAGCACCCGCGCAAGGTCCGTCAGGGCCGCTCCGGCCATTTCGCTCTGTGGGAGGGCTGGTCAAATCGGGAGAAATGTCATGACCTTAAAATTGACGAGTAGATGTAGTTCTTTCTACCATTTCCTTCATACAAGCGTTCGTACTCGCACTAATGAATTCTGAAGGCTCGTTTTGAAAAGAGCAACAGCGCTCATCTGCACAAAGGGAGGGAGTGCCAAAAGTGACTGCCTACGTAGACGGGAAAATATCCTTGTTTCTCCTAACACCAGAATAACATCGCCTTTTAATAAAGATGATTAATTCTGCTTTCATTGATTGACAGCTAGCAAATCCAACTATTAAGATAACCACTCTAGCTAGGATGGGGCGCCCGAGAGGCAGACAGGCCGGACCCTCCTGGATGGTAGCCTGCAATCCAGTTTTAACGAAGGGAAGCTGTGATACCCATTCACGATGAGCATCCTTGTGGAGGAAGTACTACTATCTAGACGTTTTAATTGCAGAATATTCTTCCGGGTCTTCAGCACAAGAAAATTCGAGCAAGTTCATAATTCATAATCGTGCGTATTTCTTGGCTATCACTGGCCATTTTAACAAAAGGCGCAGGTGTCCTCTCCAAAGAAAGGCTTTTTTCTTTTAGGCAGGCCAAGGGACGATCGTTTTTCTAAAATTCAGTTCAGTGTTTCGCTCAACGGGATGCACTGCTTTATGTTCGAGACCAACCTCTGAATTCAGTCTGCATAGGGCAGTTTGAAATGAATGCTCTTAAAATGTTTTCTTCCACTTTCTGTAACAGTGAACGTAATAACCTTAACAGTAATTTGGGTCTCTTCTGGAAGTTTAAGAAAAACTTTGACTCCAGCTTAAGTCTCAGGTCTATACAAACAAATTCCTACTTGAAGAAATGGCAGAAGGAATATTTTGGCAGAAAACATTTGAGAAAAAGAGCTGCTCTAACTCCCTTCTGATCTCACACGTTTCATAACTAGTTTTCCATCTTCTTACCATTGCAGCAATTTTGAAGATCCAACATAAACATAAACTTTGCCGTATGAGCGATACTGAAGTTTCCTTTTAAAACTCTCAGTCAACAATTTCTTGAGCATAATAATTTCCATGTTCCACTGAAATACGCTATACCACACTATCATTGAACGAGGACGTCCAGTGAACCGAGTCTTACATTGTAATATGAATTACTGCTAGGTGCAGTTTGATTTTTAAAAGTTTTCAACCAAAAAGTGCATTACTTCTAAGTAGCCACAGTAATCTTTAACTGTAACTTCTTATTTCTCTACGCATTTCAACAACTTGCAGTGATTAAAAAAGAAGCCAAAACACCTTCATTTTCTTGAAGGAGGTCCTCCTTGGTTAGAAAATGGACAAACGGTTCTCTTCTTAAGAGAATACAGGAGTAAACCAAAAAGTCCTGCTACCACCAGTCTCGTTCCCCTCCCCATTACCCTGCAGGCAAGCAAGCATTGCTCGGCGAGCTACAGAGCACCAGGCCAGTAACGGTGCTGGCAGACGGGCAGCCCTGCTGCAACGGTGGGCGACGAACCGCCCATCGAACCCTGAGAAGGCACTGTGGGAACTGACAGCTAGGGTGCCCTAGGCACTGCAGTTAGTCTTTTGTTGCGGGACAGCGAGTTTTCCCTCAGCTGTGAGGCACTTAAAGCCTCAGCCTCCTAACAATTACTATTCCACGCTACAATTGACAGACTGAGCTAATGATTTAGTACTTTCTGCCTGCGCCCAGTGTAGGAGTTACTGAAGAAACAGAAAGGGAACAGTAACACGGGCCTCATCGCAGAGAATGTAACACTGTCAAAGTGCTTCTAACTGTAAATTGTGTGATGCCAACAGAGTTACGATGCAGAATATAATTCTTTTGCGTAACATGGCGATGCTCACAAACATTAGTTTAAACAGATGTTTGTATTAATTCTGCAGCCATTATTATAAAAGAATCTTTAAAGCAGGTACATGCTGATAGGCTTAAAATCAGAAACAAGTAGAAGTGCCTTCCTTTTTATTAGGCTGTTTTGTAACGTTAAAAAAGCTGAAAGTATTCTATAGTTCTACTACAGAAATTCTTCTAGAGTTAGCTATAGATTGTTTTTCCTTTTACCAGTCACACACATTTGCATCCTGACGGGGAAAAATCTTAAATACAAGTGCCATAGGCTATCTGTGGACTTAAAAGACATTTGTGTGCGTAAGCGTGCACAGGATCAGAATCTCGGCCACTATCACACAGCACAAAGCAACAAGGTCATATAAATAATTTGAAAAACCCTGATGATTACCTTTAGGTGCTAAACTACAGATCAGAAAATAAACACGAGGATTTAGAGAAAAGAACAGGACCCTAACGCTCGCGTTGCGAACCTGCGCCAAGTTCTGTTCTCATGCAGTAACAAGCTCCCTGGAAGAGGTGTTCCGGTACAGAAACAATGGCAGACGCCTCTCCGCAACGACACCGAAACGGCGCACGCGTTCAGCTCTGCTTCCTAGCTGAACGTAACGCTGTGGGCTGAAGGTTGCCATAATCTCAGTTAAAACCCTCGGACGGTTAGCTAGTTTATCAAAGTACCCCTAAACTATTGTGGTTCATTCTTCTTTGCCCGTCTTATAAAAAATGGAAAGAAAGTATAAACAGGACTATGAACGCAGGGTAATGCATCATTTATGAATTATCTTGTTAGTGCAGAAAACAAAACATGGCTTTGAAAACAAAACATGGCTTTGAAAACAAAATCTGCTGCGGACTCTGCTATGTTTGATGGGAGCCCTTCAAAAGAGTTCATGGCTTAATGGAGGCTGTTTATGTGGGACTTCGATCTGTACCTGCTGTCCCCTGTCACTCCCTGGAAACTTGGCGGCAGATGTTGCAGCGTTAAGTTGTCTCTGAAGTGGCTCTCTGTCCTCATCTCCCCACCACAACAGAGTCAAACTGTATTAGATCTCTTTATTTGTGCCTGAGGCATGTTTGGGAGCGCAGCTGTGTCCACCCCCACTCTACCTTTAGTGTTTCAGCCCCCAGGCGGCAAATGTGAGACCAAAACTGTTCTGCCACTCTTCACTACATCTGCTGACAATCCTGCAGCCTCGCTGCAGGCTGCCGAGGACCTGTGCCTCCGCTCTAAACAGATGTCGGCGACAACCTGCTAGCTCACACCTGTACAAGCTTCCCTAACCTCACGGATTCTAGCTGAAAAATTTATGGCTCAGAGGACTTCCATCCACAATCAAAGCTTCTTGGCTCAACCGCGTGTAGCCCTCAAACTGGGCCACCCTCGGCATCATCTGGCAACATGGCAGAGGTGGGAGAGGAGAGAGAGGAAGGAAGAAAAAGCTCGCTCTGCTTTGATACTTCATGCCTAAATTTCAATTACCTGATCAAGGACTTGAATTCAGCAGTGAATTCTTCTACTAATGGGAACTACCAAGTTCTTACACAATAGAAGAAAGACGACAAAACAGAACAACTACGTGGCTGCTGTTTACCGTAACGGTGCTTCCGAAGTAAGTATGCGTACACGTGTCTCGCTGTACATACACGTGACTGCTCATCCGTTCACTGACTTAAACCCATCAGGGGTACAGCATGGGATCTCTACCTAGCAAGTGATGAACAAGTAAAAAGACTTCATTTTTCTTCCCCAAGATATAAAATACCATGCCAGATAGAAATTGCACTCCTACAGTGTCACAGGTCACACCGTAACAACCATTGGCATTTTATTCACGAGTACAAATTCTACTCCTTTTTTCAGTTGGGATACTGAAGATTAGCGAGCTACTTCTCTGTTCCTCATAAAGCAAGGTGTTGGTCAATGTCTTCCTGTCAAGTCCAGAGAAGGCGTATGCCTGACCTCAAAATGGATCAGCAAAGCCTTCCCTGGCAGGCTATTTTTACAGTAGCTACCTGTCTTTGCGGTCAGAAATCCTCAAAACAGGGCCTGACTGACAATTTTTTCGCCTGTTCAGGCTCCATTTCTTCTACGTTCCCATTTATGTTGAATTTACCTGTTAAACTGTATAGTACTGTATATTTTGTATGTAGATTTGTTATTGTTAGTTCTGCTGCATCATTCATGCTAACAGTAGATAACTTGCCAACGTAACAACTACAGTGGTAACACTAGTATTGGACCATGCTCCCTGTTTCCAGCGTTGCACTTTGTCATTCTGCTTCTTCCGACTCCTATCCTTGTCTTAATTAAATCTCACCTCTTCTTCCTTTGGAACAGTACCAAACTTCATCCCAGGAAAATAATCCAAATACCGATTACCTCCCAGTCTCTCCAAGGTAACTCCCTCCCTTTAACTCCTCTAATTCTTTTATGTCATCTTTATGGTGTACGTTGCAAAAACAGTGTTCTCGCACACTACTGCTTTGTGGTATGAGAGAATCTGATCTGTCACGCCCACCTGGGGCCAGTTTGTTGAGAAAAAGTTGCCCTCTCGTTTAGAGGAAATCGTTTGCTCCTATATCTCTTCCACGTGCCACAAGCAGGAAGCTGAATGGTCCCAGTAGATTTGAAATACCTTGATGATAAAACAGTTCCCGAGATAAACGCTAAGATTTAAAGTAATACTTTCTTAAGGAGTAACAATCAGAAATACACAATCTAGCTTCACTATAAAAGGTTCAAATAATAACTCTACACAGCAGTCTTTATAGTGGAGGCCTCTTTTTCATGGGTCACGAGTGTATTAGAAGAAAGGATTGTCTGAGAAACAAGTTTCTTCACCTTTTTTTTCTGTGAAAGCTGCCTTTGGCATGGCAGTGTAAAGCTACGTGAAGCAACTTGCAGGAAAGTTACTGGTGATCACTTAAATGTGATGTGGGTTTAGTATTCTGATTGCCGGACTCGACTCTTAGAAATAGCTGGTTATGAGAAAGATTTGGGTACTTGTTACAGAGAGTTTACACTGAATGAAGTGTGTGCTATGTTTTTGTTTTCCAGCTGAACACACACAAAACACAGAATCCTTCACTCTGCTTTCAGGAGACCCGTCTTTCTGCAACACATCAGGGCTGATGTGATGCATCTTTCAATGCGCTTTGTTTCCCCAACGCGTTACTCTTCCCATTGTGCCATTCTTTTGGCTGCAGTGCTTTCTTTAGGTAAGGTCACGGAATTACCAGGGTGCAGCAGCTGCTAAAGCCTGGCTGTAACATGCCCCTCTTTTGCCGACCGTAGGGGATACACGCGCCACACACAAACCTCATCTCCTTGCTGTGGTCGCATCAAAGAGACTCTGTCATACTGTCTTCGTAACAGCGCCCACAGTGCATCGAGTCGACCCTGTGGCAACAGAGCAACAGGACTTTCAGTACAATAAAATCAGTCAAATCAGAGCACGCCACGCCTCTTAAGTTACTGTCCAAGGAGATCCGTGGAGAAATTTACTGGCAGAACTCAGCAGCAGTTCCTTAGAGCTCCATAAGCAAAGTATGAACTTAGGCTGTCACCCACACCGCACAGCTGTGGTGCTGCTCTTTCCCATCAGTGAGTGCTAGGTACTGCACTCTCACCTCCACTGGGAGCGGAGTGGCTGTGACCTAACCCACGTTTACTTCTGAGCGATCTACGAGTAATATGTTTATTTGCCAATATTTTGGGCTGAATTGCCCCATAGAATCGTTAAGGTTGGAACAGACCTCTAAGATCATCGAGTCCAACCGTCAACCCAACGCCACCATGCCCACTAAACCATGTCCCCAAGCGCCTCATCTACACGTCTTTTAAATACCTCCAGGGATGGTGACTCCACCACTTCCCTGGGCAGCCTGTTCCAAGGCCTGACCGCTCCTTCAGTGAAGAAATTTTTCCTAATGTCCAATCTAAATGTCCATCTGGGATTTCTCCTACATAAATGTATTTGTTTTTACAGCATGTATACAGCAAGTTCATTGCTCTCAGGAAGCCTCGGACCTGCTAGGCACACGGCATACAGCTGATCCGTGCTGCGCAGTAAGTCCCGCATATAGTGAATGCAGCAGTTTCACTGCGAGCGCTCAGGCTGCCTGTGCAGAACATGCATAGCAGCTCTGATGCTTGTCGCAAGCATCCCGCTCCACACGGATGGGTTACAGCGTCTGTGTGTGTGGATAACACGTCTTCAGGTCTTTCTAGTGGTCAGGAAGGACTTACAAGGAGTTGTGAAGACAGAATAGATGAATCTGTACTCCCAGCTAAACCTGCTGCATTCTCTGCTCTTACACGTTTCAAGCAAAGTATTTATGGACCCATCTTCAGTTTTTAAGAAGAGCTTGATGGGTTTGCAAGTGACTCATGGCATCTACAGAGGAAAATGTCTTTATTTTATGCCGTTTATTATGTTTCACTTGTTTGTCAGACTTTTTGCATTATATTGTTTTATATAATTTTTTGCTTTTCTTGGTTGGTAATGAATATGTATGTTTAAAACTTAGTATAACAGCTACAAACTGTGTCATTTTAGGCTTAATTAGATATACATTGAGACAGACCAAATGCCAATAAACCCGTAGGTTTTAGTACTCTTACTATACGATATGTCCCTTTTTTGGGGAAGGATAACAGAATGTGGCAGTAATGATGAAGTACTGCACTTAGGGCTAAAAACTGTTCCTGCTATTCATCCTGAGTACGTGTTCACTTTGAGAATAGTACGTTACACTTGAATGAGAATACTTGAAAAATAATGTACAGTTCAGCGTGCATAAGACTGGTAAGGCAGACAAAATCCAGCCTTTACTACAAAATTATATGGTACTGAAGACTACAAAGATTACCTTAATTGGCGTATACCACTTTTCCTGAATGGCTGGTGAGGTAGGCTTTGGTTTGGGTGGTTTAGGATGAAAAGGTTCTTCTGGTTCTTCTGGGAGTTTCACCACAGCGTTCTTTGCTTTTTCTAATCTAGCCCCTTCTTCAGTGGATCCTTTATCACCCCAGCGAACCTAAGTAAAGCCAGAGTTCGGACGTAAATGCACTGTATGCAAAGGACAAGGAAACTGTTGCAAGTAACAAAAGTAGCTGAAAAAGTTTATATTTGGAAGAAGTTCTGAATAAACAAGAGTTGAGCTACTGAGGAAAATGTTCCCTCTTCGTTTTTGATGACAAGCATTCTTAGCTAAATACATTTGTAAATATGAGTCTCTCAGTAGCGAAAAGTCACGAGAAATACTGAAAGAAAATTCTACCATGCATCACACAGGCTGTATAGGAGACAGGAAGTCTGGGAAATCTTCTCTAATTAATGATGGAAAAATATCATTTCCAGTTCTGATTTATCCTAAAATACCAGATCTTAATCTGGCACCGATGAAAGCCTAGATTTTTGTCACCCCAGATTTCCTAACACAGCATGTTTGTTGAGAATCCCAATTTAGATAGAAGACGATACTTGAGGAAGTTTTAGGACAAGCTCCTTGAAACTGCTCAGGTTTTCAAGTAGTTCTGCAAGAAGATGCATACTGGAGAAAACACAGATGAAGCGGTCTAACCTGCATAATAAGTAAATGTAAAACATGTAGCGATGTATATTTTATCACTGCCACAAGTATATAAAATGTATACAAAGGGTTCAAAGAGAAAGGAAACCTGGATTATTGCTGTTGGTGAGACAAGCGCGTATTTCCACTTCCATAAAAGGCTGTACTTACTATGCTGTAAAGAGGAAATACAGGGAAAAAACCTTCCCTCTGAGAGAAATGATTTGTCTTGCTACAGTAATCTTATTTCATCTCGTAACTGGAAACGCCGTGCAGCAATCTGAACAAGGATGTTTGCTGTATTGTACAAAGAAACAAACCTAGACAAGACTGTTACTTTATCATCCAAAAAGAGCATCTAAAAGCTATGGCTGGAGCTTGAAAGTTCTTAGTAAAACTGGCCTGGATTATTTTCTGTGCAAGACTTCCTAAATCATGCCATCTGCTACCATCTAGCCTCTAAGGAGGACCTGAAACACCTAAACCCAGGAAATTAAATTCTGACGTAACATCTTGGGTAAACGTGACACGCCAATGAGTCACGAAACTGTTACTGGAAAATAGCTGGAGACCGTTACTGCAGGACTCCACCAACATACTTGTTTTTTTCAGGGACCTCCTGACAAGATGCCAGGCATGAAAAGAGAAGAATCCAAGTAAGAAAAATCAGAGAAGACTGACCTTCCACCCCGAGGGAAAGAATCAAGAGCATCACTGCACACTGCTTGGTAGGTACATGTCAGTTCTGTCTTCCTACCTGCCAGTTCAAGCACTTGAAACGCAGGCAGAAAAACAACTCTCCCACTGCAAAGGGGCACAACATGGTTTTGCTCACCAGGAAAAAGACATGCTCCTGGTCTTCCTTCTGCTACCCAGAAGGAGGGAGAAGACTGCTCCAGGTCTTGCTAGGGACACTCTATAATGTGCAGGGATAACTATGCCATAGGATGGGAGAAGGAAGCAGCCTGACTTCTTCATCCTCATCAGTGCCATACGCAGAATGTGCTGATACGGAAAGTGAGGAAAACATGTAGGCAAGCCCTTCAGAAAAATGAAATACCTTGGAGGAAAATCTTGTCATTTTATCACCACCACCAAGTGTTTTTTACCACTGTAATCTCAACGTAGAGAATGAGAGCAGCGAAGTACGACAGAGCTTAATTTGGTCTGTAATACTGTAACTCACCTTTGTAAAATAAAGACCATCACTTCTTAGGAGGGGGATTGTTTTGAACCTTTCTGTTATTTTGAACTTTATTGTTTGGCTTGCTTAGTGATTTCTTTTTCTCGCTGGGGAATCCTCTCTCCGCAGTATTAGAATGGGCTTTCATGTCCAAGTAGGCCCCGCTGAGTCATTAAAATGCATCTGTATCTTTCACTGTGATCAATGGTACTTTTACGGTGTGTTTTATGAGGTTGTTAAAATGTGTTTTAAACACTGTTAAAACCATTTAGAGATAGATGGTGGATTCCTTACTGATAAAATGACCTTCTCCTTCAGATTAAAGCAACTTCACCCAGAAGCAGCCAGAATTTGTGGAGTCTGACAACACAACTTCGACATAAAAACTTACTGCCAGTAATGGGTGGGGTCTGGAAGGGACATCATAAAACTTTAAAGCAATGCCGGAAGACAGGTCTAGGAAGAGTGAACCACATTGGCTAGATTATTTTGGACTGTGGCAGAGGGGTGAAGCTAGTGGGGAAGGCAGGAGTCAATGTGTAACTGCCCTGAAAGGGAATATAGTAAGCCAAGTAGGACAGGAGCGGTAAGCGCAAGTTTACTGGTTCATTCTTTCCTCTTCTCTCTGCAAGGAAGCTGCCAGAAGAATCAAGCTGCCAGAAGAACGGCAGAAGAAAAGAGCACAGAGAAGCAATAAAAAATAGACAACTGCACTACCACATGAAATGAAAACAGGGAAGAAATGTAATGATTAGTCCAGCAAGGTTTTCGTTGGCCACAGCACAGAAACCACATTTAACTGTCAGGTAAGGAATAACCTCCCTGTGACCCGCTCACCCTCATCATCTTGTTAGCCTGTTTTTGTTGTCTCTCTCGTTTCCACACTTGCTCTGCCCTGATTCACCAAACGAGCAACGTGCTCTCCTGAGCCAGTGAAAGGAACGAGGTCTGATACCGCTCTGTCCGAACAGCTGAGAATGGGCCGTTAAGCCAGCGTTTCCCTCGGCTCCGCTGTTACAGATACTACAGGACAGAGCTGAAGCTCCATATTCAAATGCTGAGGCATTTGCGATGCGGCGCCCAACCCCAAAATTTGTTAGTACGCTCAGGTCCCAGAGAAGGACAGAGACACGGCTCCATGGAACGAGGTGCCTTTCAAGAGCCCATGATTGTGTCGTCAGCAATTTCACTTGGTTTACATCTTTAGCCCTTAGTCCTGCACAAAATTCCTAGCACAGATGAAAAAGTTTTCTAACCTAATCACTACTTTCTGCTTTCCTCTTTGAAGAGGAAATACTGTATTTTTGCCATGTGACGAACATGCGTTTCTTTATGGAACTGCTGAAGGAAACGCATATAAGCAATACAGCTTTAAAACTTGCATGTTCTACTGCTGCGTTTAAAAAGAACTCAAGCAAAGCTGATTCTTGGGCCAATACCTTTAAAGTTTCATCAAGATACATCAATATGGCCTAGGTGGGTATTTCAGACAGAGAGAGTTTCCTAGATTGAAGTTAAGAACTGCAGAAAACTGCTTTGCAAATTCCATAAAGGCTGACTTGACTATAAAATCTGACATAAGGACGTGCCCATAAGGATGCACATTTTTCATTCTGTTTTAATTAATGTGATGCTATCATGTCTCTTCAAAGACAGGCACTGTTGTCGCTGTGAGTTCCTTTGGGATCAAGCCTCTCCTTAGCGTCACCATTGTCAGCGCATTTGGCTGGCCCACAGTTGGAGGACTTATGTTTCACTGTAATTTCTTCCAAAACATTCAGAAAAGGCTCTCACTATCTCTTTCTCATTAGCTTGATGGAAAGAGCATGTCTTCAGGCAGCTATTTAAAGTTCCAGTCAAATGGAACTACTGAAAGCTGTTCTTTCATAGGCAAGGTCAAAATTGTTCGATACGGTAAAAAATGTTACAAGGCTTATGTCACTGGTAAGGAAGCACACATTATGCCATTGTATTTTCAGTACACTTCAAAAATCTTTGTTTCCACCATTTGCAGCCTCAGAGAGCTTGTGCTTTAGTGAATTGGCATCTCCATTTCGTACAAACCTCCATCCTTTTAATTCCTCCAACTCCGCGTCCACCATAGTAGGAAGCATCCACTGTGGGCCATTTCTTGGTAGGCAAGGGCTCTTGTTCTTCTTCCTGTCAATAAATTCAAGTAACATTTACTTCGGAAAGATACCTTTTTTTTTTCCCCCACTAAGTGTCTTTTTAGTGTATTTCACTAGAGTTCACAGAGAGTAAGTTTTCCCATGTTAGGTGTGAAAGACCGGGTATTTAGGTTCCCCAAGTGTTTACCAATCTCCAAACAAAATCTGGTCACGTTTGGAAATATTTTTAATGTTTTGCATGGAAAAAGCGTTGGTGGCGACCATTAGGAAGGTCCAAATGGGGAATCTAACTGCGCGTTCTACCGACAGTCATTCGTTTGCCTTGTCCTTTTCCTTTCCACTAATAAAAATAAGCAAAACACAGACAAAGAAAAGGATTTGCAGCGGCTTCTTGTACAGAAAATATAACGCCTTCAAAGAGCTAGATCATCAGCCCTACTCATTGGGATTCAGCAGACAGCGTTCAGCAGATCTGCAGATAAAGGTTACACAGCCGATCGCAGTTTCGTAAGCCAACCTTTGTCAAACTCGCTTTTGGCTGCCTCAGCTCAGTGAAGCGTGCCTTATCAGGGACTTAACTGTCAGAGTACACTTGAGTACGCTCAAGCAATTGGCTAAATCGAGACCGAGGGGCAAAAATACTGAAGACACCAGAAGATCCTCCAGTGCATTATTGCCCGTAAGAGGGAGAGAAATTCCCTTATAAGGGTTCTTCAATGTCTGGAATGCCAAAACTGTGGGAAAATGCTGTTTAAATCATACATGAATCTTTAGACTGTTATACAAGAGCTACTCGGTCTTTCTGCTTTCACTGCAGAATGGGAAAAATAATATTCAACTATCTTGGGACAAAGCCCCTAAGTATTTCTGTGGATTTGAGCTTAATTCATGCCACACTGAGACGACTGAGACAGAACAGAGATTTGGACTTTGGCCATCCCGCTCCCAGCTTAAGGCTTCCCACGGGGCAGTTCTTTCTTCTTTGGCAGCTAGGACAAAGAGCCGGATTCGCAGAACGCAGGAAAGCAGAGGGGAGCGGTATTGTGTAACCGGTGCGATGAGCGGAGCACCATCATACCGTACCTCTTTCGGAGCTGGCGGAGGCGGAGGGGGATCTTTGATGACCTGAAAGAGCCAAACGTATAAAAGCATAAAGAATTGCACTGGCAGCATCCAAAAGCCAACAGAAAATGTTAAGAGTGAACTGTTTCCATCTGAGTCCCCCACATCTGCTTGCAGACTGGCAACCGCTGCTGCCAAGTCCCTCGGGTATCGATTATCAAGGCCTTCTGGAAATTAACACCATCCGTCTAATAGAAAATAACATCAATTGACTGGCAGACACTCTTTGGGCAGACGTGTCTGCCACTTTGCTTCCTGACCGGATAAGACTCAGTCGTTCTAAGTAATAGCCAGTGACGAAACCCTATGGAGTTAATTAGCAAGCCTGGGAGGAAAAGCATCCCAAGGTCTACGTGAGGTCTTGCATAATCTTGGGCCAAGATGCCTGCTTCCTTGTGCCATGCTGCTGGATAATTTCTGGCCCGATGACAAGTGTGAAATGCCTTCTGGTAGCTCGGGCTTCACCTCTAGACGTCCAGATCGCTTCCGCAGATCTCACATTTCAGATCTAATAACTTAAGTATGTAGCTCCTTGGCTGTGCAGCATGGAGTGCCTGCAAGTGGGCATTACGCTCACAAGGCTTCTTAAACTGTTTCTGGATAAGGCCCGCTCTTAGGATAGTTGACTTACGCCTATATTTAAACCTCTACCTACAGTTTCTTCCCGTTTCCTTTCTGACATGCATACTGTAAATCTCAGGGAGCTCCCCGGTACTGACAGGAATCCACTGAAAGCACAGGGAGGGGAAGAGGAAGGCAGCGACCCTCTTAAATGATTAGGATGAAAACTGAATGCACAGCCGTTCTTCCACAAGAAAGGCAGGTTTGTAAGCTAAAAAGAAGCACTTCAGTGCTGTCAAAGTCATTTTTTGTGCTTGAATATTGTATAGAAATGACTAAAAAATACCCCATTAATATAAAGGAGTCTGTTTCTGCTATGCCTTAGTATTATACAAACATAACCAAAACTGTCCATGACGACAAACACCTAAATCTCCTACTACAGGATTAAGTACCTTAATTGAAATATGTCTTATTTTATTCACTCCGTGCTATTAATTATAGTACTTTCACTTGCTCTACCACTGCCTGTAATAATGTCACTGCACAGATGTATAGCATCATACATAAAAGAAACGTATTTTTCTTGACCAATAATCAAGAGTTTTCCTTCTTGATTTACATTTCAAGTCACAGTGCCACCAAGATAGTTACTAGTTACTGCCTAAACAAGCTATGGACTTTTAGCACGGGATACACGAATTCTATCAAATAAGAGAAATAAGTTATGGCACCCTTGGAAACGTTTTTGTACGGTGCTTCAGGTTTACGATACTGAATTGTTCATCAAGCAAGCTCAGAGTACTTTGAGTGGATTGGAAAGTCAACTATGGATTTTAACCAGACATCCCTTTGCTGCTGTGATGTTGCAAAAACATGCCAGAAATTACTTTTCTTTAAATATTTCTGAATACTTTTTCTTCCCACCCATCAGGAATTTTCAGAATACTTAACAGAAATCAATTATTCAATTAGTGAAACATTCCTGAGAGCCAGATTGGAATTACCGCCCTAATTTTACAAGAAACAACAACGCGGAGGGATCACGGGACAGATTCTGAGAGATACTTGGATGCTGAACAAGATTTTCCAAAGATACTTAATTCTCACTGAAAGCAATTAAAACACTGGAAACGGTGAAACAGTACTTTCAATATATTAAGGGTCACCTTATCTTATTTAATTCCCATTCTTATTTCCCTTTTGCCTGTCTCTAACGATTATCTCAACAAAACGTATTTTGCTGCCAAGACTGCAAGCTGTACGGGGGAAAAGCCTAGCTAGGTTGCGGCTTTCTGTAAATACACATTAAACGGTATTATCACTCCACTGCCTTCAGTTCTACAATTCTTAAGTCTTGCAATCTCTGCCGAGCAAAGACAACTTTGCGTAGTAAGCTTCTTTGTGACGCATGCTAAAGTTCGCTTGGGCCCTATGCTTATTGATATCTACGGAATCAAAATTTCTACCCCAGTGAATCAAGAAAAACTCTACTTGTTGGACCTCACTGGGCTTCAGAAGTCACGAGTCAATGACAGTATTTGTTTGACTCCCTGAGCAAAGGATCTAACCCTATGCCAGCTGCTAAAGTCCCTGAAGTTATAGGGTAAACTTGATCTGAAGCTAACCAATACATTAATTAGCTGCTATTTCTAATAGCTTCAAAAAATCAAACTTGTTTTAAATGTGACAGTGGTGTGAGAAAATAATCTGCTTTGAGTAGCAGATACTCACCCCTGCTGACAGAAGTGGAATGTAAATGCCTGCATCCTTATGTTTCCACAGGCTCCTCACACGCTCACACGCTCTCTCTCACACGCGCACACACAAAGATTATTTTCAGTCTTGTGTGATATTTCAAGTGAAATCAGTAGAAAGCCATTTTTAAAAAAGAGAAATCCAAGGAACCCATGCAGCTCTGGCAGAAAACAATGCAAATGCAGCATGAAACGGCGCATACTGAAGGTCATAATATTGCAAATTTTTCCTGAACTTGATTCAGATTGTTTAAATATGGAAGACTCCGAATAATGCTGCTGTCTTATTAACCCCGTGTAGAGATGGATTACTTCCTAATGGTTTTTTGTTTTGTTTTATTATCATCATCCCCAGGCAAGGCTGCATCTCCTTTATTTAGCTGCAAAGAATGAAGACTTGAGTTTGGAGGAGAGCCGATTTCTTATAAAAAAAAAAGAAAGAAAAGAAGTTAGTTGCTTCAGGCAACAGTCCCTTTGATCTGCTCATTAACACTTTTCAAATGTTCGCGTGATGTGGGCATTAGGAAATGTCAGCACCAGAGCCTGAAGCCAGCTTGATGCGATCATATGTTCTGATATTGAGGGAAGAGTGAAAGAACTGTCAACAGTGAACTGCCTTTAAAAAAGGGTGGGGGGCGGGGAGGGGAGAAAAAGAAAAAGGAGTCCCCCTACCCCAACCTGTAAGTGTACATGACCTCATGGCAAGGAACGCTGTCAAGACTGAGTCCTAGCAAGGATGCAGTGGAGTGCCGAACCACCCGAAGCTCGCGCTCTGCCTGCAGGCGGTAGGGATTCCGCGCTCGTGTGGCTCCGGACGCTCATTCTGTTCTGTCTGCAACACCTTTTGCCTCCCTCTCTTCCATTTGATTCTGAACCACGGCATGCTTACAAGGTTTGAGGGCTGCTGCCTTCTTCCTTGCTCTTTGTCCCGTGAAATCAGGCGCTCCATGCTGCCAGGGAAGCGGACTCAGAGGAAGGGAAGAGGAGGTCCTGCCTGGCCACAGTATGCTGCCTCTCTTGTCAAGGACTCTGGCACCAAAGCAGTTCCTCTGCTGCTCCAGGTTCCACAGGCGCAAGACAAGACAAGGAATACAGTAACAGCCTGGAAGCAATCTCCACTTGCCAAGTCCTCAGCGCTGTCGTTGAACCGGATGAATAGTAAACTTCACCAATTTAAAACCCCAACACGCAAGGAGAGGGAAGGAGTTGGTGAAACAGCATTGCTGACTGCTGCTAGAAGGATAAAGAGTGCACTCAGATGAAAAGAGATGCAATGTGTGTAAGGGGTTATTAAGACAACGCGGGATTTCCAACTTGAGAGCCCATAATGGACTACAAATACCAATTTTAGCGATAGTACTTTTCAAATGGTCCTTGATTTCAGGGTAACATCTGCATACCGTTATGGCCAACAACTTTCAAATAATAGAGAAAAGGCTTTTATCAAAGATTTCGCAGAAATGTAACCCGGGCTCACTCAGTAGAAAGCCAATGAACAGCACACCAGCACGCTGATGCTGCTCGTGTGTGTGCAGTCTCGGAAAGCCAGAAGCACTGCTAGGAGTGCAGTCCACGGTGTTGAAGCTGGTCTCTTCTTCCATTTATTGCATATCACTAATGAAAGAAAACTCCCTCAACAGATGGCTTACGTCACACGTAGCTCTCCTGTTACTTAACCTATTCCCAACACGAGTTATAATCATGAGTCACACATCCAGTGACTTTTTCTAAATAGTCTTTACTCACCAGTTTGCAGCAGAGTGGCCAGAACCACCAGAGCAGACCGAGTGCCACTAACAGTAACAGCACGAGAACGGCAATAAGCGCTGCTACTCCACTAGACTGCGAAGAAAGCAGAAAGACAGTGTCAGTGGATGTCGCGTATAACTGCGGCCCGTTTTTCCCACTCACCCCAAAACAGCTTCCTACTGACTGAGACAAATCTCAAACAAATTCCCACTCGTCGGATCCTGTCCTTGCCCACGGAGAAATTCCCCACAAAGGATCAGGAAGGGGATCTTAGCCAAATTCGTATTTGGCACAAGTTCAGTGACACCCTCCGCTGTAAGCCTCCTCAGTTCCACGCGTTATGTAGAAGGTAAGCTAGGAGGCTTCAACAGGAGCTCGGTATCGCAATGCGTCGTGTATCAACACTAAAAAGAGGGAGGAGGTGGTAAGATGCTATTCATGTTTCTCATTGCCTACATATTCTGGGGCCTGCAAGTCTCAGGTGTTGTAAGGGACTGAACACAGCGTGCTGCTGGACATATTAAATTGAACATGACAAAACTTTGAAAACTACTTTTTTCTGCCTACCTGTAAACCTAAGTTCAAATTAAGTCATTCAGTCATGGGTAACAGGCCCAACTTGCCCCAGTGCAGGCCAGGATTGCTTCTGCTGAAGTCAGTGGATTATTTTTGATGTAAGACTGATATCCTTGAGATAAGAATGAGGCCCAACTTGAAGAAAAGAAAGGGTACATTGACTGCTAAGAAATGAGCTGTTAGACACAAACAGGGGAAGTCTCCTCCGAAGTCTGTGGATGAGAGATGCCCTTCTCCTCCCATGAGAACGCAGGTCTGTACGGATCGGTGGGTGGGTGGAATTTTAAGGAATCTGTACTAACAATACATACGTAAGGCTTTCATGCTTATCACCCACACATCTGGGGCATTCACACTGTACAGACTAGCACACTAAATCCCTACAGTAGCGCTATTTGAACCTGAAGACACCATCCTGCGAAATTCTGAACGAGTGTTACTGCTTCCAGCAATATCGCTTTTAATGAAGAAATGAGCAGCCCATCTCCCACCACCTCAAACCCACATCGTGTAGGTGCTTTTATTTTTACACTTGGTGTTCTGTGCTGCTCTGCTGGTTTAGAACAACAACTGAGAAAAACGCAACAGTGACCTTACGAAAATAGAAGTTACTCAGACTTCAGCTGGCGAAAAAGGAAAGGAGGGACACCCTGGGAATCGCTAAGGCTGGAGCACAGCGTGAGTAATTCTGCCAAAGTGAGAAAAGTTGTACTGGAGATACACCATCGCAAACGGGAAGGTGAAACAGAGCTTTATTCCAAGTACATGTAGGTGCAGTGAGGCACACGCATTTATGAGAAACGGGCAAGATGCATGCCTGGGTGCCTAGATGCAACATATTTTTTGTTTGTTTTCACTGCAGCAATGTGTGTTTCCTAGGGGAGGCTGTAACTTGTAACTCTTAAATACCAACTAGCCATCAGCTGCTCAGCTATCAGAATTAGTGGAACAATTCTAGCAGTGACCCATTTCTTGCAGTTGCCCATCTGCTACTATGGAAACAGCAGTTCTCCTTGTACGGAGCTGTCTTTGCTGCAACATGTATGAAAGGCAAAAAAAAAAAAGGGGGGGGAAGGGGCGGGGGGAGGATGATCAGAAGTATGACAGTTTTTCCTGTCAATGCACATCTGTACTCATTCTGTTTACTGTTAGCGAAAACTTTTGACCACAGAGAAGCACTGTCAAAGTACAGCAGAGGGTACCCAGCAATTTGGTATGACCTGCTTTGCATCAATGCAATTTTTACCTATCTGTTCAATCTTAGCAATTTTTAAGGGGGCATGGGGACAGACTTAACATGTGCTGCTTTCTCTGAAAGGGCTAAGGTAAAGAGAAACGCGGTCTTCCGTTAGTCTCCAGCATCCTCCTGTGACCATACTGTCCGCACGTTATCATGCTGAGAGGCTGCTTCGGCATGCTTTGGTGTAAGATTGAAATGCTTCCGAATGATAAAGAGCCCCTTAAACAGAGAAACATGATTTGGGTAGTGTGTGTTTCTTCAGCCCTCAATTCGTTCAGGCTTTCTTCCTGAAACTGAAGGGCCGAACTGAGATGACTATCATTTCTACAGTTACCCAAGTATTTCGTTTTTAAATGAATAGAAGAAAAATGTCATTTTTTCTCTTTGAGGTTGATTACCTACAAGCGATAAAAATACTGTTGGAAAAATACATGCCGATGAGCAGAAGGTACTGTTCTGTATGCTTCTATGCCTGACAGGAAAGCTGCGCTAAAGTCACACTTTAAATGAGACAAATTTAAAGAAACATGGTATCCATGCGCAGGACGTTTTCAAAACCTCCGTCCCTAAATAGTGGTCTTGTGTCTAACTGCAAAAATTTAACTGACATTTTCCTGCCTGTGTAATACAGAAGAAAGAAAAAAATAACGGAGAGCAGAAATGTGAGATGAGAAATTTTATGTATCAAGTTAGAAAAGTCACTGACTGCGTAAGTATGTGGTTTATGCTACAAGCTGTTTTTAGCAGGATGTTCACATCCAGCCTGTTTTTTGACAAAGACTGTCTCCCCTAATTAACAGAGTTGAGAGCCTGCACTCCTTACTCGGGCACCAAAGTCAGGTATCTAAAGTTACGCAGCGTTAGTATCCTCCTGTAGGATTATAGCCACCTTCCATACCCCGGATGAAGTCCTAAGGTTCTGCCTATTCAGCTTCAGCCTGCTCCCGACGATCCTCCTCCGTGGAACTGTGCTGGAATGGGACCCCAGGTGACTGTGTCACACCTGCCTCTTATGACATGATTATATTTATAGCGAGCAAGTCTCTGATGGCATGGAAGCTTCCCAATATTTTGAAAACCACAGCTGCACACTGTGCTAAAGTAATTTGTGGTAATATATTTAGCAAAATACAATTCACAAGCTATAGGAAAATATAAGCCCCGCACAGGCACGGAACACACAGATACTGCTCGGATCTCAGGGCAGAGCCGGCTGAGGTAGCCTGGGAGAGGAGGAGAATTCCAGGGCTTTCCCTCTACATTATAGTTCTGCACATGGTCTAAATCAGCAGCCCCCGAAGCAGCTAGCAAGACAGATGCAGCAGCAAAAAAAGGAGAAACCCTTATAACAGAGCCTGTGTCAGAAAGCAAAGGTAACCCTCTAAGCCTGCCATAAAAGATGGTTTTTGTGTGTTGTTAAGAAGTCTCGGATGATACGTACAGCAGTATTTCACTTACGTGGAACCTGCAAAAAAAGATCTTCGTAAAATAAAGCTGTTTGCCACCTTAATGGGAACAATTAAGGGAATTGTTTTATATAACTGCAGAAAAAAATCTTGTCTGTAACCCCACACGCACATTTCATCAGGGAATTCAAAACAGCTGAAAACTCTTCGTTGTGCATAGTGGTGTTACAAAACAGATTCTAAGCGTGTCTCAAAATACAAGGAAAGCGACTTAGGACATATATATACGTATGCACCTACGTGTTAAGAAATCATGTATCATTACATTGTGTATATTCTGTATGTGTCTGCACAGGTGAATTTTTTAGTTAGGTGGATTTGTGCGTTCTGAACATCTAATGGGACTTGCCATGCGTTGAGGTTCTCTGCACCGAGAGGTCACGCAATGATAAAACCAAAAGAGAAACTGGATTTCAGGATTTTACATTGAATGATGTTAGCCATTTACTTACGCACTCCGAAGCGGTGATTGTTAATGAGCTGGACATGAAAGATTGCCCTTCATTCAAACTCACCAAAACTTCCAGAGTTCTGGAAAGAAAGAGACAAAAAAAAATCAGCAGCCATAAAACAGTCAGTAAAAGCGCATACGTGCTACGGAGGCACTCGTACGTATAGACTCCGTTCAACAGAGGTGGTGTTCCAAGAGAGGAAGATTGGAGTCGGGGCCTCTGAGCTGCGCCAGGCGTCAGAAGTGACTTCACAGAAATCACAAAACTAATGTGATTACTTCATGTTATCATTTCTAGAAACCTCTGATGACTTCTAAGTGATCAAGATAACTTAGCTGCTACAGGGTTGGACCTTGTGGCTTTCAGAAACCCATCTGTGGTCATTTCAGATTGAGCTTTCTTTTCCTCAATTTATGCTGCTTAAAATGAACAATACGGTCTTCCGCGGGTACTGTGTCGATTACTATTTGGAAATAATTTTAGTCTTCTCGATAGAGAGCTATCCGGAGTAGGGAATATCCCTTCTCTGTTCCACGTAGCATAAAATACTCCACAAAGTCTTACACAAAATAAATTGAAGTTCAACTGTAAAAATAACATTGTTTTGTCTGTTCCATAAACATCTCTTTAGTCATATGCAGACGTTATGGATAAAAATGTCGGATAATTATAAATGGTCAAGACTTTCTATAAATAGTACATAAACACTGCATACAAATAGTATGGGGTTTACATTTTTCAAATTAACCCTAGAAGAAAACAACACATGGTGAATGTTAAACATAAGAAGACTCTTCAGCTTCTCTGGCTTGGATTCCCAAGATTCAGACAGTTTATATTATGCATAGATGTAATTAAATAAAAATATAGATATCCATGAACTAAAATGATTAATCATTTATACCGTTCTTATATGTCATGAATTTTTATTCTGGCATAAATGCTTTAGTCAATATGGAGTTCAAAGCTATTTTAGCTAATTTGGCTAATTTCTTTTTCACTTTTACTAAAAAAGAAGTAAGTTACTTCCGCTAAACTCATTTTTAAATGATCTGTGTTACGAATAATTGATCTAACAGAAAAAATAACTCTAATTTACTTCTAATTATTACTGGAATAAGTGAATCAGAACAGATAAAAATAAAAAAAACTAATTCAATTCCAACGCACTAAATAAAGCAAACTATACCAAAACTTTCGTTACTGGTGAATTTTTTAAATGTGATGCTTTTTATTATTTTTTTTAATTTCAGTGTTCCGCTTTGCCACTTTAATGAGAAATGCCGTAGGAAATTTCAGCATGACAATTCTGCTCGAGTTTGACTGGCAAAACAATCCTATTGACTGCAGTGCGAGAGAAGTTCAGGCCGTGCCTGTCCTTGATCCGAGAAGGACTTAAGTACGCGCTGTGCTGCTGAAACACAGCCCCAGTCCTGACAGAAAGGTGTCCCTGAAGAAATTGCGTGTTTAAACTCTTAGACCTTTTGGAGATTCGCGCATCATAAACACATCACACGAAGCGTTCTTCTGTTCAAGTCACTAACCTACGGCCAGTTACGCTAACGTGTCTCTTCCCGGTGTCCTGTCGCATCCTTTTGCAGCCTGGTCATACCCTTGCACTAACTATGACTTTACAGCTGCAACTGACTCATGGAACCATAGAGTGTCTCAAGTTGGAAGGGAATAACTGAATTCAGCCCATAAATACTGAAGAATCCGCAGCACGCGGAACTATTTTTGGATGGCAACTTTTCAGTTAAGCACAAATTCAAAGAGGAAAGATCAACCTCTTACATGTTTCATCTTCCCCCATTAGCCTTGTCTTTTTATAGCATGACTTAAAGAAATACGCCACAGGCTCCGCACCAAGAACTTGGTTACGCCCAAGAAAAAACATTCATTGCGGTCATGTTTCCTGAACATAAAAACTATTCAGCCTTTCTACTTTTCCTGAACTCTCCTAAGTAACGGTGGGTGCCTTCCCAGTGACTGATTCCGTAATTGGGATTATATTGCGCGGTCCAAAGCCTGCTAGCACGGTAAGAACCCTTCCAACTGCTCTAAATTCAAATGTAGCACACTGAGTAATTTTGATTTTAAAATGAACGTATCACGTTCTTTTAAGAATCTACATCCTTATATACCTCCTGCATTGACTTTATTTCCGATGATATTTTAACTGTGTCTAAATACATTGTAGGTTTTCCTCAGCTCTTTTATCTTTTTATCTTTGGTTGGAACCATTTCTGTAGTCCCTTGTTGGGCGAAATTCCCACAGAGATCAAAAATAATTCTGCCTATGCATTAGTGAAGAACTGCTGGATTTGGCCAGTAACATCTGAGTACAGTTGCTGCCAGCTACTGGGGTCGAATTTCCAAAACGCTTTCAGATGCTCGCTTTTTCTTTTTTTTTTTTTAAAAAGTGAATGTGAATCCTCGATTTCCTGCGGGTTTTTTTCTGCTATCCAATCAATTCCCTTTGCTGCCTGACAATATCATCCTTCCTCCTGACCCGTGTGTGTTCTTGTCAGTCAGGAATATTTTCTAACATCATTTCACCATGTTTTTTATCCTCCGGCAGTTTGTTGATTTGCGCGATGCGCTACTACCAGTCCCAAACCTACGTGGTTGAAAAGATGCATCGGTGGCTGACTACCGTTGCCAGCACTAGCAGGCACTATCTGAAATGTCATAGACTCAGGCTCGCATGTTTTTCAGCTGAGCAACTAGGAAACAAAATCCATTTGAAACTTTGGAAGAGAAGGAAAGTACTGTTGAGGCTGTGTTCTCACTATGCTAGCAGAACCTCTAACTGCTACTCATAGCACTTTAACTTCATTCTTCTGTGAAAAAACCTGCTAAGTCCACCAAAACGCCAATATAAATTATTTCATACAGATCTTCATAAAAGTAGGCTTCCACATATCCCTTAGCTCTTAAGGAAACAAATTACTTCTTTTGCAGCAATGCTTCCTATACTCACAATCTCCAGGCTGCCCCCGACACCCTGACAGGTTTGTCAGCAAAAATCTAGGTGCACGTTGTGGTTTATCCTAAAGGTGGATATTCTAACTCACTAAAATACTGCATTTCACACTAACTGTTTCAGTGTGTGAGAGAGACAGCGTATCTTAGGAATTCCTGGACCTGTGACTCAGGTGTTGGGCTTTCTCGGCTTCCCTAGAAGAAGTCCAGCTTGCAAGACTTAAAGAGTCGATCCTGTTAAACTTCTCATTCCGTTTCTCTCTTACGCATTAAAGCTTGAAGGAAAAGTCACCCTTTTTTCTTCTACCTTCCTGTGTCGTGCAGCAAACTACATACTCCTGCTGCGATACGTATTATTTTCTTACATTTACAGGGATGGTTCTCTCTTGCCTTTGTGTGGAACATCTGTCTTTTTCTAGCAGTGTTCTGTAGCTACCACACTTACTCTATTTGCCACGGTGAGCTTGATGAGTCTTGGCTGAAACACGCAAGGTTTGTCTAACTTAGCTATTAAGAAATGAAGCTATTGTTTTAGATGGTGTTTGGTAGCGAATTGAGCAAAACAGGAACCTGAAAAACATTTGGATAAAACACTCCAGAAGAACATCTTAACCCATACTAAAGAAAAGGCTCGTTTCCAGGTATCTGGTGGATCTTGAAATTTCCTTGAACTCACTAGGTTGTATGAAAAATTTTCTGTAATAGCTAAGATTTCTAAGGGATTAATGCCCATATTTACACCTTACTGTTTGCAACATAAGGCTGGCCTCTGTTTATGTCCACTGACAAGCTCCACTCAAACAGGGATTCCCCGATGGATGGAGAAATGGTAACGTTTCCACTACTGTCTTCTACTAGAAAGGGCAGCTTCAAATTCCAGTCCCACCAAAAAACGTTTGCTCAGCTGATGTGCTGTACAGGCCCAAGAGCTGTGTTCTGGCTCCATTCACTTAGCTAAATATTTTATGTGGAATTTAGGAGAAAAACGGTGAGTGGGGATGTCTGTAATCTGTTCTCTTAGGCGACTTGCCCAAGTCCCAGGGGGTGGTGTGCTGAGCGGGCAGGGTCACCGGGACACAACTCCGGCATTTTAAGCTCTTTCTCTTAGCTTCAGAACACAGCCACACTCAGGCACCAGGTAAATGAAAAATAAACAGCTCCTATTAGAGTGCGTGAGTTGGTGGAAACAGATCCTCAAAAGTGGCACAAAAACCTCAATCCAGCAAAAAAGCCCAGGAAGAGGCCTGCCGTTAACTGAACAGAAGCGTACCGCAAAGTCTGATCGGGCCGGTCACTGAAGGCCCGTTGTTACAGACGGTTACTAAAATGGGGAGCTTGCCCGTACTTTTAGGAGGTGCCACTGGGCAAGCTCCTGCCGCCCTCTGGGACTGGACTCGGATCTGATCCTCGTTGACGGCGACGCTCTGTACGCCGCTGGGGCAACGCAGAAGGCCCCAGCAAAGGTCTGAATGAGAGCGGGGCCCACAGCTCGCTGACCCCACGCGCTGCGGCAAGAGCCAGAGTCCCTGGTGCCACGTGCCACCTCGCTGCTGTCGAGTTTTGCATTCCCCCAACCTTTAGCTGTCAGGCGGTCTGACAAATATCCCAAGCAACGGGCTCACTGAACACATCAGCTATCGGCGCAGACACGATGCAGTAGGCACAACCGGTTTCCCTATCAACTTCCATTCTGATACACAGCTGCGGGGATGAGCCACTTGAGTTGATCATACTCGCTCAGTTCCAGAAGCCGCAGAGTGAACTCATACAGATAATTATCTCATCTTCAAAAGGATGAACCTGTCAACACACAAAATCACTTCCTCCCTGAAATTGTCATGTCTGTAGGGTATAAGAAACGCATTTTTTCATTTCTTTGGTATCCACCTGTTTGATGGGCTATGCGTACCTCTGATTCATATAAACACTACCCCTTCAAGTTTGGAGTTCCAAAAACTAGGTGCCCTATTTCTTCTACTCGCTCATTCACAAACATCCAAGAGAAAGACATATACATAAATACATCTAGTGTTTACTAGTAACTGTTCACACGTGTGAGGCTTTTAGCTCTGCGCTCTGCATAAACTGCAAATATTTTTAAAATAAAATGACATTCGGCAGTCATTCTATTTTTTGGGTACCTTCATTTCCCGCTGGCCATCATCAGTATTTTGTGAGTGTCAGGTTCCTTCAGTAAAGCTCAAATCAGCTAAAAGCTGAACCAGCCTATGTCACCAGATGACATTTCTAAATCTTTGGGCCTCTGCTCATACTTTTTTCTGTAGACTGGAGGAATATAGTTTAAAGGGTTATGAGATTGCATGACAGGCTTATTAGCTCACGAGGGAAGGAGCAGCACAGATTTTGGTCAGCTGGTCGCAAGACCGTACTTTCCATCTCCCTGGTGGAGGCGATCAGAAACGCCTCAAAAATGTCTCCACAGGCACTAAATGCCTGGTTTTGTAAGTCTGTATGGCCAGATCCCCCAGCAATTATTTACGTGATTTACATGACTGCACCCATAGTATCTTAATTGCTTTCCAAAGACTCAAGGGAAATTGCCTCTCCTTCCGCGGAGGTATGTAGAGAGAGCGAGACAAGAGAAGAGAACCTGTCAGTGTCCCACCCTAGCACCGAAAGAGAGACCGTGTTGGCGTGCGACGCCCACGTTTGAACCCTGACCGTGCTCGATTCTCTGTGAATCCGGTCACACCGAACAGCACAGCTATGCACGCGAGGGCAGACTGTCCCTATTTTTGCAAGGAAAGGTTAGATTGATACTAGTTGCGTACCAGCACAGAACAAAACCAACTGTTGAGCTCTTGAAAGCTGCTGCAGAACAGAGTATCTCCGCAGGTCAACCCTGAATAAAACCCACAAAGAATCGGGAAGTGTAAATGTTGATGTTGCTGTAGCAACCCAGGAAGACATCTTCCAATGCCCAGCTAAAACCTCACCTCTGCTGTGTGACACGTTCCGCGTCACCGTGCGGATTTCACATCTGCGCGCAGGCGAAGGGGAAGCAGGCCCTGGAGGGTAACAATCAGAGGTTCTAATAAGGGAGGCCCGCTCACGCCGTGCGCAGACACCCAGGCCTTCTTGCAGTTATACCCAAGAAGACAAGGAGTCAACCAGCTTCTCTATGTCCAGCCTGAAAAACACGGCTGCGGGAACAAGCATCCAGCGAAAGGCAAGTGCAGCCCTTCACACTGGTCCTCAGAAACACAGCGGTGCCCCAGCCCAGCATCTTTCTAAGGCTTTTAGCCAGGATGCTCGTTCCTATCTTCTGATCGCTTCTGACACAGCACTTGAGTAAAGCGGAATCAAAGAAATGGCAAACTTGAGCTAATAAGCACGCGTAGCTGTGCAGATACTCACAAACTCCATTGCTTTTTATGTACCAGAGGTCTAATGCGCAATTTTCCAGTGGTCCATACTTTTACAGCTATTTCCTTGTAATAGGAAAAATTGTGGCGTTTATTTACAGTTCGCAGCCCTTGCTCAATGTGCAAGGGATTTTCCTATATTTTGTCTAAGTACTTTTTGGATGGGAATCAATCCTGGAAAACTTAGTCTGAAAAGAGCTTTTAAAAAAATGTTCTTATTTATGACAAAAGTTAACCACAAGACTTTTGCAACTTTAAACTGCATCAGTCATGGCCCACTGGCCGTTCTAATAAATGGTTTACCAAAAAATGTAACTTGAGAAGACCCAACAATTGCAATTCTTTCTTTCCTTTATGTCCACTGCTGTTTTATTGTTACAGAAGAGGAACGTGGCCCACTGCCATATGTCCCCACACCTCTGGTCTAAAGAATTTCATACCCTGTGAAATACAGCTGACATTTCAATCCTCAGTAACCTATTTGCAAAGTATTCATTTGCTCCTTACTTTACGAGCATCCAATAAAAGACTGCCATTTTATGACCCATTAAAAAAGATGAAAAAAATTAAATAAAATTGTGAAAGACATTTGCTGGAAGTAATAAATAATTTACCTCCAATTTTCACGCACTGAAAATTAAACTGGCAACTGCTCAAAAAGTTATTAAAATTATGGTGACAAAGGTATTTTAGCATCAAGTGCCAGCATTAAAATAGCTAAAATGCTGTACATAGTAGAAAGGAAAAAATAGATCTATGTATTTAAAATGGTGCTTTCCCTTACAAAACCTACCTCCATGAATTAATATATAGCATTATTACACAGTTAATATTGGTAAGCCAACAGTACGTGTGTGTCTGTCTGTGTGTGTTCTAAATACATCTATACACATGCGTCTCTGTGTGTGTTTGCATACATATATATGTATACAGAAATCACACGCTGGAAAATCAGTAACAGTGGTGGGAGAAGGGTTTGGTGGAACGACCGATTTAAGTGTAATTTTTTGCGTGCCTCTCACTTACGCCCAAGTAAATTACCATCCCCTACACAACAGTCTGGCAGCACAAAGGGGTGCCACCGTGACCATAGTTTATTTTGATGGTCACCTGAAGGATGGGGAAACTGGAACACGCTGTGACCGACAATGGCACGTTCGGGTTTTTAACACAGAAATATTCACCGCTGTTCACAGCTGGAGCAAATACAAGGTGTCACTCAGTGCAAGTATTTCGTGTTTCAGAGTCTGAAGGAAAAGCGCCTCTGCCAAGCAATACCGACCTCACCTCAGGAGGCAGACTGACATTTTCAGTGCCAGGTGGGGCAGGCTCTGTCATGCCACCCCTCATTTTCCGCCTGAAGGCTGAAAAGCAGGGGTAGTGACATACACAGGGAGACGACTAACGCTCAGCTGCAGGGTAGGGGAGACAGCCCTAGGACTTGAGCGGTAGGTGATGGTGTCTCAGCGGGGCCAGCTCCAATTTCACTGTACGGACACCGGGGTTTCATGTGACCGACTCGAGTTTGCAATCGTTGGCCGTTATTTGCTGGGGATACAAGTAACATTTACCCACACATTCTCACCGACCAAAGCACAGAGTATCCTTTCCCCTCTTCTCGGGTAACAAACACTCAGGACCACAAATCTGACACACGTCCCTGCAGCAGGAGGAGGCAGCGCAAGGCCACAGAAGGTATTTCAAGTCCCTGCTTCTGGTTTTGTTGATCTTCCCAGATCAAAAGCCCCAGCTGCATAAGGACGCAGCAAGTTCCCTTGGAGCGGGGTGACAAACCTTGCCTGCCAAATGTTCAGTGCAGTTCCACTGCGCCAAGGGTCATCTATGCCTGGGAAGCACAGGAAACAGTTCACTCGAGTCGATGGGAATTGTACTGGGGACAGTTCATAATCTGCAGTTCCGATAAATGGTCAGAGTTGTTTTCCTCCCACCAACCACGCAGGCATAAAAAGGAATATTTAATTATTTTCCCGAGGATAGCAAGACCTGCACTCTATGCAAATCATTATGGGGTTTTGGGGTTTTGGTAAAGAATTAGTACAAATTCCCCGCCCCCCCCACGCACTTCCTTGGTGTAGCTTAGCACTGACATAAATTCAAATTATAGTTCTCCTAGGATCCCCTCTTGTTATCCCAGCGCTATCTAGCCTTCTCAGCAGAATGTTCAATATACCATCTATTTGGGTTTGGCTTTCCACGGGAAACGGACAGAAGTGCAGCGATACGTAAGTATTTCACTGCTGGGAAGTGCTAGTGAATTTGAAAGAACTGGAAGCCGGCAGTGAATTAGCTCTGATCTCATGGAATCATGGGAACCTGCAGTAACAGGGTATGAAATGTCATTATTATGTTAAATTAGTCTATTAATTCAGCTCAGGATACTATGTCCACTGCATAATATTAAGCACTTAGTTCTGCTCACGCACTCTTTCTTAATGCTCTGGGAACACTGTGTGCCCTATTGAGGAACGTGAAGGACTGCATTAGAAATTACTACTGATCTTAACATCAGATCCATATGTCTTCGGAGCCAGTTAGCCTATACAATTCATTGAGGATGTTTCCATCTGTGAATAGTTCCCATTATAATCTAATTGTGTCAAACTAAATGTATTTCTAAAATATTTTCAGAAGTTAATATTTATAACAGGCATTAAGCCTAACCCAGCCGTGTTTCTGGTTTCCCCCTATCTGAGTTTATTTCTCTAGGTATTTTGGAGGGGGGAGGTTGTACCATGTGAGTAACCAGTGACTGGTAACCATACTCTTTTTTTATTTTTGTTGGAACAAAATGCTTGCACAGGGGAAAAAAAAAGTTTACATGCTGGTGCTGAAAATAAACGCTAAGTCTCAGTGACTTTGCAAAGAAAGGAATTAGTCCAGGTGGGAGAGGATCTGATTCACGTCAACTCTCTTTACCCAATGCTACTGGGGAAGAACAGCTGTTTATGTTGAAGGATAATCTTAATATCAAATCAATGGGCCTAATTAGCCATGAGCACATCTATGATGGAGAAGTATTCCAATCACCTGAGCACAGAGGCTCTGGAATGAGAACAACAGGTGAAAACAATCTGATTCGGAGCTGGCACCCCCGAATCTGTGAGCACAAGGAGCACATGGCTGGCCTGGCCGCAGGAAGTCAAGAGGGGGCACGCAGCCCCCGCTTCCTCTTTCTCTGGTGCTGGCTGTCGTTACGTCCTGCCTTAGAGAACGGCTCGGCTACTGTGGGCAGAGAAGACAGAAAGCCTTTAGGAAGGCTGGTGAGCCAAAGGAAGCCCCGTGTTTGTGCCGGCGGCTGGTACCTCCTTTTGCAACAGCAGACTGCCTGTCCTCCTCCATCCAGCGCGTCCTAAGGTATGGCTGAACAACTGGTTTCGGAGAGGGAGCTAGTCGCGTGGGTGCATTGTGCCTTTTGCCTTTTCATAGTAAGGACTGGTGTTATCCGGAATGTGAAGTGTCTTAGTCAACAAGCTACCTCTCAACTGAGAAATTCTACTGCATTTTAATTTTAACTGTTTCCTTTTCTCTGGACAAGGTGTTCTTCACGCCATCTGTAGTCGCAATGTAGTTTATAGACTGAGGACGAGACTTTGAAAATGGGTCCTTAAACCCACACTTGAATAATTAAACAAGCTGCCTAACTTTGAAGTGAATAAGTACTCATCACACGCATTGCCCCTGACTTGAACGAGTAATTTATTTCTGTGGACAAATTCATCTCTTGCTTTAATTGTCACAAAGGCTGTGATAAGGCTATTTAGTTAAAAATACCACAAAAAGAAGGTAAATGTAACTTCTTGGTTGGAAAGAGAACAGAAAATGCTCAACACACCCCATGAAATATTAATCCTTTCTTAAATTACTCTGAAAGATACACTAGTCAAATCTGCAGCTTGCATACAACTTCCCTTCTTTGGCACGTCTTCTCTGCACTTGCAACATGTTTCCCAAAATTTTACCTTTATCAGCCAAGGAGAAAAAAGTGACATAATAAAAAAAAATTTAAAAAAAACCCAGTCATTCCAGCCATAACCATAGAAAATAACAGTAATTATCTCCTTCATCTACTAGTAGTTTTCAGCTACTCACTTCCATGTCACAAGAAAGCTCCATTAAGTTATACACAACTTTTCTCAGTAGTCAAGGCAGACAAGCGAATGTTCCACTCTAATTAATGCACTTGACGAAGTTATGGGCTTGTCTGAATAAACAGGTCATCTTCTGTGTTTACTACACGCTCTGGAAATCACATGGTTTTGTGTATTTGGGTATTAGCATGCAGCTTATGTGGAAGATGTACCTGGTGTGACTTGGGAAGAGCATCATTTAAATATATGTTTAGACTTATTTTGTAAGAACACATTCAGAGTTTCTTAGCTTATCTACTTTCTATTTTCTTTCCATCTGGTAAAAGGAATGCAGAAAGACAAAGGCTAATTTTAACTTACAATTGTTCTTGAGTTACTAAGTAACACAGCATCGAAAGGTCGCAATGTAGGATGAGCACAGCAGTGACTTTCTTAAATATGCGCATCGTAGGCAGTGTGACTGTTGGATGGAAACTGTGTGTGTGAGAGGTATTACAGTGGCTGCGGTGGTCTGTTATGCCAACACTGAGCTAGTAAGATGTGAAAATTGGTGCTGGGTTAGGTCTAAATATTAGCTTATTGCCTGCTTGGTTTTTTTTAATGCTTGCAGTGTTAGAAGGAAGTACAACTGTGTAATCTTAACAATAAGTTAATGACACTTTTTGTGTGGGAATGTAAATCTGCTTATCGTTCACGCCCAGCCCCCACTCACACACGTTTCCAAAGGCATTCATATGCCTCCTTTGAGAGAACTAATGATACTGTATCAGCTCCCTTTCCATTTCGATACTTATTTCATATTTGCTTGAAGAATCGGGCCAATGTTTTTGAAAGCACATTTAACTATACCATATGCCTACTTAAATCATCCCTATCAAACAAGTTGTAGGATGATGCTCTGGTTCATTCTGTTCTGTTTTCCCTTCCTTCACAATGTGTTTATGTATATTTATCCAATTTGTTCTGTTCCTCTTGCCAAATTGCAGGTTTGAGATCTCAGCTATGCAGGGGCAGCTGTGCTATTGTTGATGCCTTACAAAACAAAGGTCACAGACTGAGCCCGTATCACGAGAACTAATGACAGCTGCATGTTAACCATTATGGTATAGGCACCGAATGATCAGGGTTCACGGACCCTCAGAAGTAGGAATAAATCTTACCTTGCCCTTTGGTAAGCAAGAACTCAAGTCTCATTTTTAAGACGCAATTTTTGTGCAAATTAGCCTCTTGCAAAATATCCTGCTGTTTATTTAATTTATTGACATAATTCCTCCCTCCGTCTGGAAGAAAAATAACTTTAAACAGCCCCACCACAAAAAGCCAAAATCCGAAAAACAAAATGACAGCTGAGTTGGAAGGAGTGATCTCTTCTGCATGTAACTAATACTAGCTTTTCTCACTTCTGAGATAGATAAGAAATACCAGCTGTTCCAGCCTAGGAAGCTATTGGCCACATAAAGGAGGAGGCTACCAAGAGATGACAATTCCTTCAAAAGAAGGTTGTTTGCCAACTTAGCCCAGCAACTCCAAGTAATGAAACAGCAGGGCGGGACTGTTTCAAATGCCCTTTGTTTGGTAAGAGAGATCAATCTGCAAGGCTTGTGAATTCAAAACTATTTGCCCCTTGGGTGGCCTGACATAATATTCCTTCTTCTCCTGCTGCCTTTGAGACCAGAAGCCAAGAGTCCAAAGTTATGTAAAAGGGTGTTTCTTAGAGCTAGATGTAGCTTTTGAAATACCAAAGGAGAGGGAATGTAATAGCTGGATCAGACTAACGAGATGAGGCACATGTCCACAGACAGAGCTCTGAGACTATACAGCTGGCTTTGAGGCTGTCTGTCTAAGGCTACTTCACCAGTGTGCTGTTAATTATTTAAAAGAGAGCACTGGGGAAACTACCACAGCATCTGTCACCCACACACAGGCAGAACCTTCACTCATTGCAGGACCAGATGTGTTTATTCGAAACATGTACTAACTAGCTACTTAATGGGTTAGAATTATTAGCCAGAAGTTAATTAGGCAAACATACAAAACATCAGTCACCTTACAAAGGATCACTTCCTTAACGCTGCTTTTACTTCTTTAGAGCCATTATCAACCACAGGAAAAAGGAGGGAAAAGGTAAAGATCCCATAAAGGAGCTGCAGTAAAAAACAGATTTAAGAAATCTGGTCACCGTGTACCAATGAAAACTGCAATGCTCCAGTTCGCTGCCTTAACTATGTGCCTCTTAACACTGCAAGTATACTAGCACATGGGAGGAAGCAGGGAGGCTTGTTTAAGGACCTACAGGTGTTGGAGAAGAAAAGGGAATTAACAGTGGAAGAAGTTTTTTATTAGTGTAGTCAAGTCAAACTTGAAAAAGGATGGCTTCACTGCTTCTGTATATATTGTACATATCCCTGAAGATGCACGCACTTGCGTGGCATTCTGCCTGCATAATGAACGCAGCAATGTTGCTGGCCCACGTAACATGCTCTTGTTCCCCACGAGACGAGATTCAGAAGTTTGAATTCAAAAGATGAAATTTCTAAGTTTCTGGCTCCCAGGTTCGTGTCACAAGAAGCAGTGGATGGAGTAAAGGTGTAATATGCTCTATCTTTGGGCTAGTCGGGGCAGGGGGAGAATAGATAGGCTCCTTTGTTAGAAGCCTGCCATGACAACCATTTTGTAGAACACCTTTCAGCTGCTCTCAAATGAGAGCAGCTGTCTGGAAACCAAATGAGGTAATTTGCAGGATGGAGCCCACAATCCATTCATCTTCACTGTGTCTGTTTGCTTTCACGTGTCCGTGCTCTTCCTTTTAAATCTGGTGCTGGTATTAACAAAAATGACACTTAGAAACCGGAAAGCAAGACTCTAAGTACCACTGTTCCACTGTCATGGAAACATATTTCACTCAAAGCACCTACAATTAAGTATGAAGCACGTGCTTCCTCTTTGTATTGAGAGATTGTTTCCCAGGGATGCAGAAACAGAGGGCAAGAGTGCCAGTGACAGCCTGGGCATGAACTCCTGGGCTTTCAGCTAGTTTTAGTTTTTGCCTGTAGAGCTGCTGTAAAGAATGTTCAAGGCCCCTAAAATAGTGAGCAGGAACTTCTTGGTGCATCCTGTAAGCCGCAATGAATATGTTTTAAATAGAATCCCACAGTATTGTTTTACTTTAAACTGTATTTACGTGAATTTGTCAGAAACCCATAGGAAGACATGGATTGGATTCGCAAGTCTCCTTCTGCAATTGCACAGAGCTACAAGCTCTTCCAGAAGAAGGAACCTTGGCTTAAGCCCCTATTGAGAAATGCTCTCAAAGCCGTGTTTAACTTGAAGCTTGTGGTTAATTCCCATTGTCCTCAACCCTCAGCCCTGCATGTGATCCGCAGCAAAAAGCAGAGCAGCTAATTCTGCCCTAAATCTGTACTTCAGAGATTAAGATCATAGTACCAAGACTTTGGCCAGCGAGAGAAAACTCTTGCCTGCATTCAGGCTATCACAGGCTACAAAAAATGGTATGAAAAAGAAAAGAAATGGAGCTTGTTTTAGCACTAGCTTAAATAAAAATAGGCAGAGGGCAGGTAATGCAACCTGGCAAACATAAACAGCCGGATAGCATTACTAAACATTACAGGACTTATTCAAAAAACAATTGATATACTAAAAGTGAAACAGACCCCAAGAAAAGCTTTTATTTTCCAATGTAGAGACGTTGATAAACTTCTGAGGAGGAAGACACATGGGTGCAATAGGTGGTTAAGCTAGTTCCTGTAATAGGTTACTTAAAGGCTGAAGGTGCTACATAAAATAAGGAGATGGTTACTTCTTTCTTCCCTCATTTTTTTATTCCAAAGGGCAAAGGTAAAGACAGGATCAAAAGGAAATCAGCAATAAACTGGCAACAAAAAATACTAAAATCTAAAGACCTGAGAAGTGACAGCGCAGAAATAGCACAATGCTGTCCGTGTTTCTGAATTCCCTCTGAGCTGCCATCCCATTCACAAATGAGTGCAAAACAAGCAAAGCAGCTGTTGTCAACAGGAAGAACAAAGACTTGAATGACACAGGCTCCTCCTGTGAGAAATCTGGTTAATAGCCAAATAAAAGCATGTCTCAAGGTAGCATTTGCAGCTCAGAAACATAAAGCAGTGTGCTTAGTCCTAGATATCATTTCCCACTATTTTCTTTCCGGGACAAAAGTTCTTGCTTTTTCTTGGAGTTGTAAGAGTTTAAGCTATTTATTCTCCTATTACATTCAGACTCTCGTAATGCTTGAGAAGTAAGATGAACTTTTCCCTTAGTAACTGTATTGTAATGCTGGGATAGGAAGTACATTTCAAGTTACCACTAAACTTGTGAAATTGTGCTGTTGCCAAGACCTGTTACGGCTAGCAATACATTAAAAAAAAAAAATCTGATGATCGCTAACAGATTATCTCATGCCTTGTTGTGTGCTTTCTTTCAAGTGAACTGCACACCGGAGACTAAACTTAAGCTACTTTGAAACTGGAGGCAACTAAGAATTAGGGAATAGAAGCGTAGTAATTTTCCTTCCTACCACACAAAAAACAATTCCTATTTAATCTTTGCTCTTTAAGTGCCACCAGCTGTTCACGTTGGACAGGATGTAGGAAGGGATATATGCAAGCTGAAGCCAACATGATTTGAATAGAGGGCAAATAAGGTCGCTAAAAAACAGTAGTGCAGACTGTACCATCTCAGCATGGGATCTGATCATAAATTCAAGTTAACTGAGCAAGGTTTCACTGGCACGCAGGTTTATGTTTGGATTTGTGCTCTTTGGCTTTGTTGTTAATAAAGCTTATGAGCCCAAGGAGAAAGATAGCGCCTGCTTCTGTCCTAGGGCACCCCTCAGGTAGGTAGAGTCAAGTGCCATTCACTGCAAGGGTGTCAGAATGTCACTCAACAGAGAGATGGAAACCATGTGATACTTAAATGAAAGCAGTGATCCCACTTAAACCGATGTTTGCCCTTCTGTTTGTGTTTTGAAACACATAAGGGGCTTTTTATACATGTGCTCAGATAAAGTTAGTATCTTTCAAGTTACGAGAAGCTTATACATCTTGTTGGACCAAGGAGTAAATGCTCACTTTACTTGATGAGCTAATCTTAGAGCAAACACTGTATGGATTCAAGTGCATGATGCGTGAAGGTGCAAGCTGGCCAGCAGCACCGCAGCTGCATTAAAAAATCAACTTCTGTAGTTCTCTGAGCTATTTTAAGAACAAAGATTATTCCTCAGCCATTTGGTTCATTAGGTCACTGCCTAGCCTAGACCTAACCTTTCTTTGCTTAGATGAGTATCTGCACAAGTGGAAACTGGGTATCTTCAGCAGGCACCAGTAAATCCAAAATCTTACTGTAATACTCCAGTGAGAAACTAGAGTTCAAACAAACAGAGGTAGTTAAGTAGTAGACATGTAAATAGTCACTGCAAATATTTTAGTAAAATATTTTATTGTTGTGCTAGCTGAAACTTTTATTATTGTCATCCACTCATCAAATGGAAGAGAATTCGTAAATGTTCAGGAAGTAAGAGGAATGTATATTGTTCTGATAGTCTTTCCATTGAAGGCAGACGGGATTTTACCACTGGCTTAGAGGAACAGAAGCTATCTGTTTGTGAAGTCAAGCCTACAGATGTATTTTCTGAATGTGTACTCAAAGAACTTAGAGCAAAATGAACAGAACAAAAGCGGAGGTAGCGCAAGAACGTAGACTTAAAAACTTATAGCAGTTTCTGCTGTACTGCTCTTCCAAAGAGACAAGGGCTCTGTTTTCCCTCCAAAGTACAGTGACTACAGAAACATCTAAAGTAGCAGAGAGATCAAGGAAATGTCCGGTTCAGTTTGATTCCCTTGAGCTGTGGCAGTTCAGCAAATTCAAGCCTGACCTAGTAAGAGGAACTAATTTTCTCAAATATTCTGCAAGACCCTAAAAATAGACGGCTTTTAAATGGTCAATGCAGTAGAATCTGAGTCCTTTTTAGTAAACCAGCTTAATTGTAACGTTACACTCGCCCCCGCAGTACATAAGTGATCTCTCAAAGTACATGAAGCAAAGCAATTGAATTTGGGTTTGTCTCCTCATCTTCTTCCTGCAGAGTGTCCATGGTACTCTTCCTTTCTGGATTATTTCAATACTAACTAACACTTTCTATAACGCATAGGTTGCTCATGTAGAAATTACAAGTAATTCTCATCTGTGAGCTAGTCAGGGGTCTTTTAAAATGAGCTGGGTTTGTATGCAGACTCTGTAATTTGGCACTGCAGAAGTGGCACAACAAAAAGGTATTTTAAATGGCACAAGCAGCACAGTCATGTTGTCACATAACCTAAGGATACCACATCCGTCTGCTACATGATACTGCAGAAAAATAGGCTTTGAAAAGAATGCTTGGTTAAATCTACAGCTGGCATTTTGGAGGCTCCGAACTAAATGCAGCCAGCAGCTGGGAAGGAAATAGAAAAACACAATGGCATAAGTCCAGGAGGCCAGGAGTTTACCAACCCAACATCTTGAGTACTGTGGCATTTTTAACTGTTCCGCATGGGTTTCTATTGTTCTGCATGTGAAAACTGCAAATTCATCAGTCAACAAGAAGTGTCTCAAATAAGGAAAATATAATGAGACCTGTTAAGTAAGCCTTTACCATTTACCCAGAAACAAAGCTGCAGGTTTAAAAGTCACAAAGCTAACATTGTCTGCTTGTGTTGCTCTTAATTCCACTAAAAAGAGCACTAGGAAAAGAGCAGACTGGTTATTGCTACATTAGCAACTAATATTAGCTCTACTACATGAGGAATTACTGGGAGTTATCCAGCAATAGTCTGAGTTGTGCCAAGGGAAAGTCAAGAGTTCAAGTACGTACATATCTTTCATAGCTGTCAGTCTTTTGCATTGCAAACTGTTTATCTCTGGGCCAAAGCTGTAACTACTTCAATATCAGGTTATGGAAGTATATTTCACATAGTAACTTTCGAAAAAAAAAAATTCTTCTCTGAACCTGTACAACTTCATGTGTATTGTTCATGAATTCTTTCTTACAAACGCTGCGCAGAAGGAAGGTGCTGTAATAAGGTGCTTGTTCTACGTTGCAATTACAATATGGTGAGTTGTCTATTTCAATAATGCTTCGCAGGCCAAACAAGCTCTTCACGGAAAAAGAGTAAATGCAGCGTGTTCAAATAACTTCCACTGTGCTTTAATCTATATAAATATTCCATGCATTTCACATGCATTTGGCAGGATAGGCTATTTACATATTCTCAGACTAACAGTGTGGGGAAAAGCATTTACAGCTTCAGGCCTTGGGGTGCTTAATACCGGGGGCCTAATTTGCTGCTGTTCGTCTGTTGTAAGATAACTTAACTGAAATACTTGGCATGGAGAGGAGGTGTTTCTTAACCTGGCTAATTTACATGGTTCTGATGACAAAATTAGATCTCTTAGAGCTGCACATGGTGCTGATTTGTTTTAGCTAAGACAGCAGTTTGTTACAGCTGTTTTGTTGCACAGTTGGCACACAACTACACGCAGCCTAGCTCAACAAAAAACAGTGCAACCGCACTGTTTGATATAAAGGCACATAGGTTTAACAAACTCCTGCTGCACGTGGGTCAAGATCAACTTTTCGCATCGGTAAGTAAAAGGCAACTTGAGTATCAGGAAAACATAACAGCCTTAACTCATCCCCTTCCTCTGCTCTCCATGTAACTCCTCCACGCTTGTTTTCCCCGCGTTGACATCAACCAGCAGTCGCTCCCCAGAGGGGAGCTTTGGCTGCTGCACAGAGGCTACGATGCAGCTCCTCTGCAGTGGTTCACCCCACTCTTTTCCACTGGGGTTAATCACTGAAGTTTTTTTCTTCTACCACTTGCCAACCTTTCGCTTCCCGGTTGCCATTTAATGCACAAAACAGATGTGTATTTGGGGTTTTGCTATCGGTCTTGAAGCACAACGGTAGTGGTTGATTGTTGCTTAACTCAGAAAAGTAACCACTGAAAATCATCTATGCGACATGCTTAGTTCTTAAACGGCTAAGAATTGCCACAGAAAAATGACACTGCAGGGCTGTAACGAACTGCTATGCTTCCTACCGGATTAATGTTAACCTCATCCCAAAAATCTCTGAGGAAAAACTACTTGCAAAACAGGGAGCAAGTCAACAGCCGGAAAGCCTTCGCCCTGCTGGAGGGCCAAGATCTGACATGCGGTTTTCTGACTTTTGATTAGCTTAGAATTTGACACATCTGAACAATGAAGCTGAAGTGATCTTAAAAGCCCAGGGCATGTCTGAATTTGAGAGTAGGAGGGAAGGATTAGTTCTCAAAGGGTCAGAAGTAATGTGCAGCCATGGCCAGTGACACTGAGAATAAGGCTAGAACTGCAGTTTAGCCCAAGTGCTGTTATGAGATTGATGCCGTTGTTAAATTAGCGCCTCGTTTTATCATTACATGTTGAGCAGTGGTACGCATCTTGACACATAATTTTAATAGTAGCTTGTAAGTGTCAGTGATAATGTAATCTATTTAACAATGAGCCTAAAGATTATCCAGAAGAGAGCATATTATGCCCTGTTAAAACAGCTAATCTGCATAAAACTTACGACAAGCCAGACCTTTTCAGTGTTTAATAAACTGGCTGAATATTCATTTTTCAGGCACTGTCCAAATTGGTTTGGTCACAGATGAGTATTTAAAGCCCATTCCAAAGCTGGCAAATACACCAGGGAAATAAGACAAGAATGGGGGAAAAAAAATGCAACAACAAACCACTCCCCATAAAAACAACAAAAGACTGCCTCTAGCCAAAACCCCTCATGATTAACATCAGCAATAATGGGTCCAATTCTAGCAAAACATAGGATGACATTTGTTTCAAGTACTTACTGGCCACTTTTGTATAGGATCGGTGCAGGGCAGAGCAAAAAATCAGATTCCACTGTTTTTGGTTTTTCATCTGAAAAAACAAATTACATGAGCTTAATATACCGTGCTGCTTAAACCAGAAGCTGATGTGCGAACATGCTGTGAAGTCCCTTCCCTTCTCACAGCATGCTCGTTACTGGTTTGGTATTGTCTGGAACTTGCAAGCAAGGCAGGCCCAAGTTAGGGAATAAAGCTGTTGCTTTTTTAAAGATGCACCCTGAACATACAAACCCAGAGCTGGCTTTAAATGCGACTGTGAGCCCACACTACGTTGCTTAGTTAATTTTACTCAAGTCAGCTCATGCTCTTGCAGAGACAAAATTTCCTAGAATCCAAACCATTTTTGCAAAGAGTGAGAACATTATGAGGGGTTTCCTAATATTTGGAAGGATGAAGGTTTGTTTCTAATTAGCTCCAACCCTGTGCATTGCATTCAAGGACTACTTTATTAGTTGTGATTGGAGTGTCTATTTCTCCAGTGTTTCTCATGCTTTTGAGTCTCTAGCTGTTCGCAAATCTCTTAGACTTCTAAAGCATCTATTTGTAGGGCACAGTGTCCAGCAAAGCACTCCTTTCCTGCAGTTGGGAAAAGGAGAGGAGGGAGCTCTTTAACATCATGAGTTTGGAAAGCTGGGAAAAATTCTGCTCCTGTGTGCAGGACTATCCTTCCAAACTTCCCCACGGTAGGACTGTTAATTTCTGTACTGGAGCTGCTCCTACAAGCATGGACTACTTCCTGGTTTAGGGGTGAGAGCAGATAAATGATCTGCCAGATAAACTTGGAGATGACTCTGTCCTGCATTTAGGGAACAGGTAGACATACCAATAGTTCAGGGGCAGCTGAAGGAGGAGCTGTTAGCATAAATGAGCTTTTCTTACGAGCTATAATCTGCACTGACTGCTTGGCCTAGATTTGGGGCTAGTTGTGAGGTGGGGAAGAGGGATTAGCACATTGCCATATGTTTTTGTCTTAATGGTATGTTTCATAGATTATTTTTCTATCCCACAGCTACATTTGGCAGGTTTCCTTTCTAGCATTTGGTAATGGTTCTTTATAAATGCAAGAAGAGAAAACATGCCAAATGCATCTTTTAAAACCAGAAGAACTGACAAAATAACGGCTTGCTCTGAGGCTGGTCCCCAGGCAGAGCCCAGGCTATCAGTAAGGGCAACTCTAACATGGAAGTACATCGTCATGTAAGTACCCTCCGTTATGCCTTCAAATGGTGAGGGTTCCGCTGAGAGAATGCCAGTTTTTGATAGCAAAGTCAATGACACAGGAATAATTTTCCTCCACTTGGGACCACTTCCTTCCTCCTGCTACTGCTCTAAGAGCCCTTACTACCTTTTTGTTTATCCTAGCTCCACGGATCTCCTTTAGGTTTTCCCCGAGACAAACGCACTTGCAGCCCAGCACAGAGCTTGTAGCAAATGAGCTTGCATATCAGGGGAAGGATCACATTGAATTTTCCTACTTCATTCCTACACTACAGCCTAAATGTTTGCTGTCGTCCATTGCTGAAGACGAGAAGCTGGGTGGGTTGTAGCAGGCCTCCGGCAAGACCTCATACAACAGGCTGTGTTTTTACGCTGCAATGTATAATAAATACATCACTAAGCCATTCCCCTCCCTTCGAGTGTTTTAGCGCACCCTTTCCTGAAGCCAAGGGAAAAAAAAAAAGGTAGCCCAGACGTCTAGCTGGGAATTCTCACATCAGATGCTAGCAGGTATTTGGGGGCTTCATCCTGTCCAAGTATAGTTATTTCTACCGTGGAAAAGCAGGCGTATGCATGCCATACAGCTATAAAAGACTGAATCATCGGAGACTCGGAGAAACCAGGGTCAGAAAATATTTCAAAAGGTTATTCAAAGAAGGCAACATGCTTCAGACATTCTTCAGTGACACTCATGTAAGCTGTTAAAAGGCTTTCTAGGTAACCTATTCTAGGCCTGAGAAATGTTTACAGTGAGAACCATTGCCCTAATACCTCACGTCGACCTGCTGCAGAATTTGAAGCCTGTTGCCTCTTCTTCTTGTCAGTGGCTTGGCAGAGCCCAGCTTATTTTTTTCAGCCCTGCAGCAGCCCAAATTTAACCATTACTTTGGCGATCCTTCTTCTCCTGTAGATGTAACAAACTGAACTCTTCTGTCCTTCCTTACAGCTTGTGTTCTGGACTTCTGCCCATCCTTGCCAGCTTCCTCTGGACACTCTCCACAGTGGATTCATCCCCCACTTGTAGCGTGGAGCACATGAAAATCCAAGTTCCTAGGGGTTACTGTTGGCAGCACAACACAGCCCTGAATTGGTAAACACCGCAACCTACCGATCACCAAGTACCACAAGCCTATTGGGTGCGTGCTGCTAGCTTTGCTACTAAATCACGCCAGAACTTTTAGTACGGTAGTAGCACCTGCCAGCAGGACAGAAGAGGTTAACATTTGTGATGCTCACGGAAAATGGCTAAATCCCTGCATAAGTCTTTATCTCCACCCGTACCTTAATGTACTCCATCAGAACATCTCGAATGGTGTGAATGCCACTACGAATACAACCATATAGATGCTAGCCTCAAAACACTCATGTGAAGAAGGTACATGCTATTGTTTTAATTTCCCAAATGGACAGGCTGGGGTGTAGAGAAGTGACTGCTCATGATAAACAAGAAGTCGGGAGAAAAGCAGGAGTAGAACTGAGGAGTCCCGATGAGTTGCAAACTAGCCACTTAAATTGAAATTCAAGTTCTAATTATCTTCATGTCATGTAACTGTTGTCTCAACTATTTACCCTAGGTAGTGTGAAATTAATTTTATTCACCTGAAACTGAGCTAGTCTGTTTCCCCACTTCTCCAAGTAAGAAAGGTACACCATGATAATAAATACACAACTGCAGCAGTAATTTCGCCACACTCCAAACTCTAGCTCTATGAAGCTAATTTATGCAACAAATTGAAATAAGCAAGCTATAGTTTAACATGGGAAATAAAGGTGACAATTTTAACTGAAACTGAAGGGAAACTTATACAGGCAGAAATAATTTACACAGGTTGCTTTTACCCAGAACTACTGTGCTATTCTGTTATTCTTCCAAATTATTTTAGGTATTTAACAGGCAGGAGAGATTGGCAGCCCATTCAAGTATATATGATATCCAGAGTAAGGAAGAAAATGTACTGGAAACACATGTTCAATTGGGTAGGAATTTAAGACAGGCTAATATAGAAATCAGACAGTAGGTACGGAAAAAATGAGTTGGGTTTTTTTCTACAGGTCCATTTTTGGTCACTTTCCAGTCTGGCTTGCTTCTAAGGGATACTGCTTAGAGGAAGAAGTTGGATGTACTTATCCTAGCTGTCCACTTCGGTTTCCGGATATAAGAAATGGTGGAGGCTTCCATTAATGGCTTTTTTCCCACCATCATCTACCTCGTGCCAGTTCAGGGAACAAGGCAGCACAAGGAGACTAATCCAAATCCCGGCATGACTTCTCATCTGCCCTGCTGCTAGTTAATGCACTGACCGAGAGAAGACCAAGTCCTGAACATTTTGCTGAAAATTCTCAAGTATACTCAAGGACAAAATAGAACCAACTGTTCTGACTCGGCCTTACTCTATGCTGTTGCAGGAGCTCCAGCAGGAGGACTGACTCCATGTCACGGAGAGGCACCCACGCCCTGCCAAGCCGCTAAACAAACAGCACAATGGCTATAGATCTGGTACACCAGACAGAACGGGCAGAGACGCTCCAAGGTAACAAGGTGAGTGCACCTTGGAAAATAGTGCCTTTTGCAATCATGATGAGAGTTTATGTCTTGGCCTGGGTCTTCTTGCAAGAAGATGCACTTGGTCGGTACACTCTGTGGTCGTGTTTTCACCAGCAAACATCTGCTTACTTGAACATCAGGAGCCAGACAGTTATCACCATCTTAATTCACATAGCCAGCTGGGCTGCCAAACACCAGTCACAGTTTACAGCTAATGGCAACTGGTAGGAAAATCAAACCACTGAGCAAGATGTGAAATAACTTGCATCCTCTTACTAATTCTCAGAGCTTTCCTGTTTTCCTCCTCTTTGATATTTTTCTCTTTCAATTTCTATTAAATGAGGTAACAAGAAAATAAATAAATCACTTAATAGGAAATACAAAGGCAGATCACCTCAAACTTCAATACTTACAAATTGTAGTTCCGTTCACTTGATAGGTACAAGTAACACCATCGGTTTTCCCACCGAGGGTTAAGCCGCTTCCTCTAAGAACAACCTGAAACTCCTCTGGAGAGAAAAGCAAAAAGCCAAAATCAACAATCTTTAGTGCACTGAAGTAAGTTAGACATGGAGAATTTCAATATAGCCTGCAATAAATGAAGCACAAAATTGTAATGCTTCAAATTTACCCAGGTCTCCTTTTTAATTGATCCCTGGTACTGCGTTCTTCAGTTAGGTCACTATAGAAAAAATAAAGATTTGTTCCCAAATCTTTATCACTGAGGGAGCCCTGCCCTGTTAAAATTGATTGTTGATTGGAAGTTGATTATGACTGTCAACAGGATCTGGGGCTCAGGCGCACAGTAAGCAACAGCTTCTCGGTGAATACTCTGATAAATGACAAATCTGGGTCTCATTACAAGAAGACTCCCCAAACCTGGATCAGGCCCACTTAAAGCGCCAGATGAAGAAAACATTTCTTCTTAGTACTATTTCTCTAGAAGTTGCGTAAGGACCATGCTATTTGCGAATTGTGCATACCAGGAGAGAAAATGGTTTGTTCACCCATGCCACTGATGTCATTGAGACAATCCATGTTTTTACAAAAACATCAAAATAAGATTTTGCAATTACCTTATTTTGATTGGTCTCCAACTATGTGTGGATTGTGAAACCCAGAAAGAAGACAAGCCCTTAAAATTTTGAGCAACTCTTCTACTTCATAAATGTACTACCACTTGCTACACAGAAATGCAGTCAAATGCTTTACTGCTTAAACTCCACAGATTTGGGGCAGGGCACTAGAAATATTGTCATGAATTTATATCAACATATGTTAGCAGGATTCCCCGAAATTAACTGTGATAAAACAGTATGCGAGTGTCACAGAATATGTATCATTGCTTTGAACACGAGGGCAAGTGCAGAGCATGACTAATGGGAGAGGGGCAGACAAATGCATCTCAAACATTTACAGGCATTACCTAAATTATGAAAGTAGGCCCTGGAGGACAGCTCCTCTGAGGAGAAAAATAGTCAACAGAGAAGGATCTAATCTTTCTTAAACTCCTTGATGATTTTTTTAGAGATGTTTTATTCTAGAGACCTGTGGGGTTTTCCTTTGGGTAAAACAGGGAGATCGCAGTTCTATAATAATTGAATATTATTTTAAAATTATAAAAACTTACCTCCCACACAGACACTGGATGGCTCCAAATATAAAATCTCAGTGCATGATTGCTTCAAAACCTATTGCAAAGGAGGAAACTAGTCATAAATAGGTCTCAGGGTACTATTTCAATGAGAAATAGTATTTTAAAACAAACGCTTGTCCCTAGAAAATGAACATGCACAGCTACAGGTTTGATTTGCCTAAGTCTGACTCATATGACACAGCCTTGACTGTGTCTAACTTCCGCACGCCTGCACACCCAAGTCTCCTAAGAGTTCATAAGACTTCGATTAGCGTGTTAAATCCGAAACAGTCTTCAAAACATAATGGTATCTGATTTTGGTCTTTAAATTTCTGTCCAGATCCCTAACCTCATTTTCCATGAACCCCAATCCTAACATTTAAGCCAAATATTAGTCACAAGGAGGTTGATCCAAAACCTAATCCAGTCAGAAGCAGCCTTCCAACAATCTGCGGGTCAAGCCAAGTGCACGTTATTCCAAGTGCTGGCACCCTGCCCCATGTAAAGCAGAGCAAGAACGCGCTGTGTTCTTGACCGCGCTGCCTTCTGTCAGACGGGGTTTCTTTACTGCTGTACCAGTCAGCATGCTTTGATTCTCCAACCAGTCAGGGAATATTCTTTCAAAAGCCTGGGGCAAATCAATATTCCTACAGGTGACTTAGAAATACAAGGGATGGAACGTAAGAGAAAGGAGGAAATAGGTACCTTGGACCAGTTTGTACGTACAAAGGTTTCGGACACTACCCTTAGTTTCAGCCAAGTCACATTTTACCATTTACATCAAGTGATCAAGTTACCCATGGTTACTTAAGCAGAGGCGTAAATAGCACCCAGGTGTTGATTACCGCACACAACTTCATTTTCCGTTTGAAAACGGTGCATCTCAAAAGGAATGGGTCAAGCTTGTCTGGCTAGAACTGTTGCTGGAATCTAACGGTGAGACCATACTCTGCTCCCACTGCTAGGATCTCGGTCCCACAGCAGGGCCCCATCTCTTATTTGTTATTGTTGTCCAGGAAGGAGATGCGATACCTATTACCGAAATGATATTCCCCCTCTCTAAGCAGGTGAGGGGATCTCTGCTAACTTAGGGGAAGTGAGTCTCTTGAAGCTTGTATGGTTCAACACACACAAACAATCCACAATTAAACTGCCTTCTACCTTCACATGACAATGTGTGATTTTTTTTTTTTTTTCCCCCAATGGTTTTTGATTTTCCTCTCAGAAAACTTTCACGATGTATTTATATAGCTTTCCCTATAATAAGTGGTAGATTTTTTACAGGCATTCATATGTAATACTACATGGAATCAATTCAGGTCCTTGTAATCATGTGCATAGTAGAAAGTCCCGTTACTGTCCCCTCTCTACCTCCATTAGCCAAAACTCTGCCTGCTCCTGAGCTGGCCTAACTGTCAGTAAATGGAAGTCTGTCTTACTCCTAACTCCTTTTTTCTCCTTTGCATATGTCTTTTTTTTTTTTTTTTCCTCTGTCTAATCTATTTGCTAGTGATTTCTGTTGCTACGTATCCAGGCCCTGTAGAAACAATAACATATTATCGTTGTTACGACAAAAAGCATGCCAAGCTCCAAGAAGAAGAATAGCCTCCCTCATTTAACACTTTCCGTACCACCCATCTCTCCACAAACTGTTCTGCACAAATTATCTTTTTAGTGCTTCAAAAGCCATTTATTAACATCAATTAGTACTTTAAAAAATAGAGACCTTGCAGGCACATTTGGAAACATTTGGATGAGACACACCAATAGAGATCTTTGGAAAGAATGTAGCTTTAAGTTCAGTACAAGTCGACCAGTTTATATTAGCAGAGGCTCTCATCTCACTTCCAAAAAAGGACTTAGCTTTTTGATTACTATTTCAGTGTAGAGAGAGGAAGTGTTACACAGTTTATTTTAGGGGAGAGAGTATTTTGTGCAAAATAAAATACAGAAAGAATTAAGCATTTTAATTTCTTACTGTAAAAACATGTTCTGTTTTTTTTTTCTCTGAAGAGACCGAGTCAGATTAATAGTCCAATTTAAGTTAATGAGACTATAGAGTTGCTTTAATATGAAGTACAGATCTAGCAGTTGGCAGTATCAAAGCCCACTGAACTCATAATTTTTTTTTCTTTTTTTTTTTTAGAGCAGCACTATATAGACAGGGAGAAACTTTCCAACTTCTATCCCATTCCCATTTGCCCACTGTCTGACGAAGCAGCGCCTCATTATGAACTGAGGGGATGGGGAGAGGGGAAGACAATGATGGACGTAATCTTTTTTCTTGCAAAGTACTATTTCTCTAATTGCAGTGTATCTGATAGTGATTTTTCTAACGCTGCATTTCCAAATGCGTTCTAAAACAGGAAAAGACCCTCTTTGGACATGCTGAACTCCCTTTGGATTTAAGAATAAACTGGGGGGGGTTTCAAATCCCATTAACTCTACCAAGCACAATCAGTTTGAATGATTTGGCTCACAAGGATATGGTAACTAGCATTTAGCGATCACAATGGAAAATCTGAAAATATTTTCAAAGACGGCAATCACCGCTTGTTCTTTCACGTGAGGGAGAGGAGAACATATTTTGGCATCTTAAAAGGATGTATAGAAACTTGTGGTCTTTCTTTACTCTTTTCTTCCTCTGGCTCACACTCTTTTCTATCTGTTTTAATCTTTTCTTCTCACACTTTCCATGCAAGCTGTTCATTCCAAGCTAGCACAGTGCACTCCAACAAAAAGCTCATCTCTCTTCTTTAGGAGGAGTGATGTGAAGGCGTCTTACCCATTTTGCCCTGTGATCCATGTTCATTATTTAATATGCCTTCCTATCTCTAGATCAGGGCTGTTCCTGTTGCAACAATAGCTGATGAGAGACTTTCCGAGGTGCATGTCAATTGTAAAAGTTCCCTTTTTGAAGATGTTAGTGCTTTATCAGACAGTTGAAAGGAGTAAGCGCTGGGCTCATGTGTAGTGGCTGGGAGCTCTCATGCACAGATGAAATCTAGTATCCTTAAATCTAGTATCCTTGCCACTTCTTCTGCAGCACAAGAGGAGGGATCTGACCCGTCCCAGCAGTAACAGCTTTTAATGGAGTCGTCTCTGTTGTGTGTTATCGAAGCACATTTAACAATGGCAACATACAAACCGAAGCATACGTATCATTTCACTTCCCGTGTCCCACCCCCAACATTTAAAACTAACTTTAAACTATCTTGCTGTGGAAACCTGGGCTGCAAAGTCAGCAAGATCGAAATGAACTCTATAAAAATCTACGCTATGGTCCCCCTTTCCCGGTTCAGGATAATAAAAGAGAATGATCTGGCAGTGCAAATGGATTATTTAGAAATCTACTGCCCACAAGAAAAGTTGAAATAATCACTATATAAGGCCATCCTTCGACAGGATAGTGAAGCACACTAGTGACATCAAATAAATTCAAATAAAACTTTAAATTGCCTTAGTTTAACAGCATGCAGGGAGAAATTCAGAGAGCTGATGTCATCCATTTCATTTTCAGAGCTCCGCACCAAATATAGGGCTCCCTGGCTCGCAAAGGCTTTCCTTCTAGTCACCTCCCTGAACGCTAGCTATCCCGGAAAGAGACGTTTCCCACAAACCAAAGTGCTAAACAGAGTTGAAACCTGTCAGCGTGTGTCCTGTCATCTTAGAGCTTCAGGAATGGAGATCTGTGGAGGAACTATGGAGTGGTTCCTCCAAGTCGCAGACAGAACTGTGCTATGTGGAACTGGTTACAGCTGGAAACACACGGGGGCTAATCGAAGTGGAGAGGGTCAGACCAAAATCACAGCTGTGAGCTTGCTATTTTAACACTCGTTAGGAACCGCGTGGTGCTGCTGGAAGAAGAGAAGGCAGTAGAGTTCTGCTCTTCAAGGCAGTAGGTCTCTTGTACTTAAAGAAATAAGACATGAAAATCAGGCCCCAAACATCCGCTTGTTCAACAACAAACAACAAAAAAACGGACTGCTGAGGAAACCCTATTTTGTAGCTCCTCCGTACACAGGATTTGTTACATCGCTGCCATATTGCAGCAGCAGCAGCTGAGCATCTAAGATTAAAAAAATACTGTTATGCCGTTTTTTTACGAAGAGTTATTACAACAGCTACCTCAGTAACAAGCGGCATGGGCGCAGCTTATGCTCAGCACTGAAAACACCACCCGGCACAGCTTCTGAGGGCTGGCTGAAGGCAGAGGAGCCTCCGCGGCTTTTAGTGAAATCGCATCGTATGGCTATTAATTGAACGGATACTGTACAGATTCCATAGCATTTCTCAGTAATGCAAGTCAATCATTTCAGAATACTTCCGAAAGCAGAAGTTATCAGAATAAAAGCATCCGAGATATCCCATGGGCCCTCAAAAGCAGATTTACCCTTGATGTAAACTTACTGACATAGGCTGGGATCCTGGCTTACAGTGAAAGATGTCCCTTGCTAGATCAAGGCTTTGATGCCCCATACAGAAAATTAGATTCAGCTTCCTTCCGCGTAGAATCTGGCATGCACGCAGCTCTCGGAGGCTCTGTCCCTTAGAGGAGTCTCTCTGTACTCAACTCTTCCCGTCACATGCTTTCTATCACCTCGCTAACAGCAGCGAAGCATGCCGCAATCAGAACTGGAACTGTTTAGCTCCTGAACCAGCTAATTGGTGTTCAAATTTTCTCTTTAAGTCCTACATTGCCCAATTGTTACCTCTCTCCATCTTTCAAGCTATTTCAGAGGCTTACAAGCTACAGACGGTTTTGTGTTCAATGGAAGATTAATCTTCCTCAGGCACAAACAAGTATGCATGTAAATTTTTCTTAAAACAGCTGTAGAAATTCCATCCACTTTATCAACTTTTCAGTTTGGGACCTCTTTTCACCTAGCGAATTTTCTTTCTGAACAACCTGATTGTTAATCAGTACTTAAAATCCATGTCAATCCTTATCAGTGGCATGGATTTCTACGCACTTCCCACTAGAAGGTTCCCGAAGGCTTGCATAAGCTTCACAGCCCACTTCCTAAATGAGTGGTTTAGCATTTTTGTCATTAATAAAACATTTAATTCAATTAGAGATGTTTTACAGAAACATTGTCAGTTTCTGACCTGTAGGTGTCTGAATTGAAAAACAGAATCACGTTTTGTTAGATTTAAGCTGCAGAAACAATACACCTACGCAAATAATTACATTAGCATAGAAAAGGCAGATGTCCCTGCAACAAATTGCAAAAAGGCAGCCAAATAACAAGATGACATAAGGCTCGCTAGTGCTTACAGTCTTTGCAAACTCCACCTCTTTACAAATTTTGCCTTGTCACAGATCTTGCCCCTGCTTTACGCAAACATTTCTTCCCATAGAAAACATGCCTTCTGCATCTTCCAATACCTGTTTAACTTGTCACAGACTGGACCCAGCTCTGCTTTGACTCACTTTTCGCCCTCGCTACTGGCTCTTAAAAGTTCTCGGAATTTAAACAGTGAAACAGTACGGCTCCTGCAGCTTTTTAAGTATATTGACTACCATACACTCAGAACATACTGTGGAACAGAGCTGTACCATGCAGTACAGTGTTACATGCACGCTAAAACAGCAACTTTCCCTTCCAGCACTTCAATGAATTTCACGTTCCAAGAAATTGTGAGAACAATGCAGTAGTAACGAGCCATGAGCAACCCAACTGTACATCGACAATTAACAAAATACGCTAAGTGTCAATTTATTTCACGGCACCATTCGATTTTGCTTAGCCCCAGTATGCAGTTCAAAAGTTTTTGGCAGCAGTCAGCACCATAAATCATAACTTGCATGGCATCTGTTCCTCCCCGGAACTGTGTGCTGAGTTCAGGATTTGAGGCGGGTCATCAGCACAGCTGGATTCTTCATTGAACCACCATAAAAATTTTTAAGTCTACTGTTCTGAAACTAGAAAACGATACATGGATGTGTAAGGTGTAAATAGCTTCCCAGTAAAAAGATTAGTAAAACTGTGAACTGCTGGAGGAAGAGAGCTCTTTGACACATTTTGATCAGACTTGGCACGCTAATAATTTTGAACAACTAAGGATTTCCAGAGTCACTGGTGGCCTTTCCTCCCCACAGTTCAATTTCAAACATGCACCTCATTGCTCATTGGAAGCCAATGCCAAATCAGGCTGGCTTGACTCTTTACGGGGGAAGGCAACATAGTTCCGTGGAAAAAAGTGTATGTACTGCAATAAAACAAAAGCATCTAACCTGCTATTAACCAAGTTTTAAAGAGGAAAAAAATATTCACCTTTAAAAAATAATCTTATTTGCTATACTCACGTATGGCAAGACATGTGCAAAACATGCTGACAGTGCAGTATAATCACTTCCACAGTCCATGTGCAAAAATGTATTTACAGCAACATTAGCTCCTGCTCATTGCACTCTGAGCTTGCGCCTGGAGCCCCACTTACTGATGCGCCGCCAGCCAGTCATGTGTACACTCACTGCAAAACATGTGCTGCGCAAATGGCAAAACAGTGCTAAAAAAAAACTTAAATGCTAGTCTAACAGCAAACTCAAGACAGTGGCTTTTCCGTCGAGATTTCCACCCCCTTTTCTTTCCTCTCTCCCTTTCAAATGTGGGGTTGTCCTGGTTTCGGCTGGGATAGAGTTGAATTTCTTCCTAGCGCTGTGTTTTGGATTTAGTGTAGAAGAATGTTGACAACACACTGATGTTTTCAGTTGTTGCTAAGTACCCTGCTAGT
>NW_009229925.1:180440-203794 GCF_000690835.1 Fulmarus glacialis
ATACCATGTGACGTCATGCTCAGTATATGAATGGTAGGCATGATCCAGGAAGTACCGATCGCTACTTGGTTATCGGTCAGCGCGGGTGGTGAGCAATTACCTTGTGCATTACTCATTTTGTATATTCTATCATTATCATTATTATCATCATTATCATTATTATTATTATTATTATTATTTTCCCTTTTCTGTTCTATTATACTGCCTTTATCTCAACCCACGAGTTTTTCTCACTCTAAGCCTTCCAATTTGCTCCCCATCCCGCTGGGAGGGGGGGGAGCGAGCAAGCGGCTGCGTGGAGTTTGGCTGTCTGCCGGGTTAAACCACGACAGGGGTTCATCATTTTCTCTAGGGATGCTATAACACAATACCTAGTGAGCAAACTAGAACCAACAGTGAGGAAAGCAGATCTAGGAACTACGGTAAACTGCAAACATAGCTAAAACTGGAGCAGCTTTCTTCATAGTGTGACACGCAAAGAGGATGTGCTCTTCCTCACGTCCTGTGCCAAGCGCCTCTCTAGTTAACCGTAAAACCTGCGTCATAAAGAGCTGCATCTCGTTTAGTTCCACCCTTGATCATCACATAGTGGTAAACACGCTCAAGTTAGCCGCCTACAACCTTGTATTTGTTATTGCAAAGCGGATACTTAATTCGATAAAATGTACTGAAAGAAGGGGGGCAGGAAGAGAAGATGGCACACGCTACAGCTAACTCACAAAACAGCGTCTGAGAGGGCCCTGATAACGTAAGAGCATTTAAAACTACCTTTGGCATTACTAGTCTCAGTTGCATCTGTGCACATAGGCAAAGCCTCTTTGATTTGTCAGCTGTAATAGTCAAGTTCTGCGGGCTGTTTCCTGATTACGGATGGCCTACACCTTTTGGCTCCCTCTAAGTGCAGACCAGGGAATGCCGCACACCTGTACAACTGGGGCTTGGGGAGCAGCGATTTAAGTGGTAGGCAGGAAAAGAGCTGCTCGAGTGCTCAGGCGTAGCAGTGTGCATAAGTGGGGTCTAGAAACTCTAGGCTGGAGCTGTGCGAAGCAGTCTGAGCCTGTGGAACAATGCTCTTGAGTTTGTCCCTTCTCTGGTAAGTTAATATCTTCTTGAGCTTCAGCCCAGCTTGGAGCTGTAAAACTCCTCAGAAGAATGTGTAATGAAAGCAGTGTTGTACTATTGTTTGGTTTAGTCATTTTGAGCTAGGTTGGCATAGCAGCGTGTCTGGCCGGAGTGAGTCAAGCAGAACCTATCAAAATTGAGTTCGCACAGGTGCTTGGTTTAGTTCCTAAAATGATTTTGCTTCATTTGTGCTGATTGGCTGAATTAGGATTGGGCTTACCCCATGTTTCCATGCGTTTTTATTTTTCTATGAGTCATCTCGAAATACTACTGGCAGCTTTATTTTTTCCCCTCCCCCCCCATTCCCCCTTGTAACTTAAAACTCCTTTTTTCCCCGACTATTGCTGAGGCAGTAAAAAGGAAATGAAAGTAAAGCAGGAGGTATTTAAGTGGTGTAATGGACTCATTTGCTATTTTTGTTCTAGAGAATGAAATGCTGACTGTCCCTAGATCAGTATTTTTCATACTGAATTCCTTGAACCTTACAGCCTGTAAAAGTGAGTATGTGTGAAATCAGCGTAGTGAAAAACTTGGGCTGTATGTATGCCGGTATCAGGATTCTCTCATTCATGAGTTGTTGCTTTTTGCACCTGAATAGGAGTTGTGCCCCCTTATACTGTGGTAGACTTAGGCTTCAAAGATAAAGAGCTGGAGCAGGTTACAAGAGAAAATTAACATAAGCAGAGCCCTTGATTTCACTGATTACACTTCAGTAACCTTAATCCTACTCAGGATCTTTAAGTTAGAAGCACCTTCACAGTACACCTTGGGCTCTAGACAGGCCAGATTCTCCATCTGGCAACTAATGTTTAAACTTCCTGAAGCTAATTGCCTGCTTCCAAAGTCAAATCTTCCATTCTTTCAGACAGTGTCACAAGGTCTGTGTCATCATAATCTGAATTTAATGAAAAAAGAGTATTTAAAAAAATTTAAAAAACCCACCAAACAAAAAAAAACCCAAGGGATCCATAGGCAAAATCAAATTCTATACTATATCGATGGGTCAGTCCCACATCACGTGTCTCTACTGTGTTAAAGCAAGCCCTATCGTTTCCCTTTTTTTTCCCCAGTGTTAATCTGTATGGAAAGCAAGGAGGCAACAGGACCACCTCACACTAGAGGGAAGACAATCAGTTGAAGATAACTTGGAATGAAACACAGGCTTTCATAGGAAACACCATTTTGATGCTTATCTCCAACAGTCACAGCAGTTAATACCTAATGGGATCTACCTCTATCTGCTGCCAAACATCTGTGCTCTGAGCTACAACTCGCTGCCAATGTTAGCCTACTTCATGGCGCTGCTCAGCAATGCCTTAGACAAAGAGCTACGGTAAAGGGGGTGGGCGGAAGGTTGCTATCCTGTCCCTTTATCTAAATGAAAAAAATCCCCGAGACATATGGTCGTGCATAAAATAACCATCACAGAGAAGCCTGGTGCAGTGTCAGGTTAGTGAAAATATTCTAATTATGCAATGTCTAAGCAGTACCTCATTTGCAGTCACTGAGTAAACCAAATGTAGGTGACAAAACTGTGGGTCACGAAAGATGCGTATTTTAACAGCACCAGAACCTTTACCCCAAATTACAAAAACCAACCCTAAACCCACTACTTATCAAGTAATGTAAATAAGAATCATGACAAACTGTTACTTTCCATAACGGGGAAAGAAAGTTGTTTGGGCTATTTATTTAATTTCTAATTAGTAAGGAAAATCTGGCTCTAAGAAACGTATCACCAAGGAAAGACTAGATTTCATTCAGACTTGCGAGTGCTTCATTTTAAGCAAGTTTTACAGCATCCCTTATGTAACAGAACCGATAGCCACGCAGGGACAGCTGACAAGTCAAATCCAAATCGCAAGGCACATGCATGCTCACACAAACTGGGACCATGTCAGTTACGCTGCTGGCTTATCAATCTCTCTCTTCGCCAGGAGAATGTTATATGGTTTGTAATATGTCAGAGAATGTCAAATTAAGGGCTGCACAGCAGTGAAGGGTAAAGCAGAAAGCATTCTATTCCAGGCCATTGATTCCTTTTAACAACTACATGCAGTAATTCCCAAAACTATCTACTCGGTCTCAATCACATGGAAAACATAGCACAACGTTAGTTCTAAACCTTCTACCCAGTGCAGCTTGAATATTAGACCATCCACGGGGATTCAAGAGGAGACTGATTTTATCAGAATAATTCTTGTAATGGTAACTTGTTGCATTTCTGTTCCCCCCACCTCCTTAAACGTTTAATAGTTCCCTTCCTGGATTCCCAGTGCCTAAACTGAGCATATTTTCTTCCTACAGGAAATGATCCAATTAAGTTGATGTATAATTGATAATGAACTGTTTAAGCTGATTTCGCTCTTGAAAAATCTTAACGGCATGCAGTCAGTTGACCCTCCTCCCTTCGTCTGCCCCTGAGGGACATCGTTGAAGGAAGAGGAGGGGAGCAGACTCAGCATACTCTAAGCAAGGTAGACTAGGGAGGAATTTCAGCTCCAATGAGCTGAGCTGGCTCAGGGCACAAGTACCGACTACCTAAAAATAATGTAGTCCCTGATTACTACTCAACAACCAAGTTGCTTGCAACTTGGCCACTGAGACACAAGCAGTTTAGAAAGAAGCGGCTCAGTAAACATTCACGTTAGAGATATCGCACATTTACCCGAATGTCTAACCTTGGAGCACTAACTGTCGCAGCTTTTAAGTTTCCCGCTCTCCATAAATATGAACTCTGCCGACCCGTCTCGTTGCCTTACAGCAGGTAACAGTGGGAGATGTTGATAGACTCGTGTGAGTTAAATAATTCACTATCGCTCCAGTGCAAAAGCCAGGTCAGACCGAGGAAGTGCTGCCGATAGCATATCTAGTGCAGAAGGCACCAGACTCACGGGGAGAAGCTGGAGCACATTTTTGTGAAGTCACTGCAGTTAGTTTTACAAACCTAAATGCTGTAATTGTTCTTCACGTGAAACAGCTCTTGCCTACCTCAACATAACTCACTACCACTCGCTAGACTTTATTCTTTCCTCCCTCTCTGGCACCAAGTCGCTGTGCAACGTGGGTCGCTTACCGCTCTCCCTGTGCCCCCCTCTCCCTGCTGACTTTTTCGTTAGACTGTAAGGCACACAGGTACAGGTCTGCTTTCCACCCAGTCTTGTCTACAGCCTGTGTGGCCCCTCTCTCTGCTGAGGCATTGGGGTACAAGTCTAGGGACAATGACTGTCAACACATCCAAGTTGGGAAGTTACTAGTCAGGTATGGAGAGCTGTTGAGTGTGCCACGGCCACGTACATTTTATGCGGCGGTTCCCTTTGGGCCCCGCTGATCCGGCTGTCCCCAATCCATGTAACGTAAAGGCGGGAACGCGTTGCCACGCACAGCGATTGATACAGGAACCATCTCACTGACATGGGAACCCCCTGGATATTCAATAGATATCCTTCCCTGTTGCTCAAATGAATCTGAATGCTAGAGGGATTTTGCTGACTGTTTTGTACAACCGGAGCAGACTTCCCTCTATCACCCACAAGAGTTTTACTGGAAAGAATTTTTACAATTAGGCAGTAAGATTTTTTTAGAGCACTACCTGCTTATACAGCTATAGCGAGAGTCTGCCGCTGGGTATGTTATGCATATATTTTTTTAAAGCGCCCTGGATGCATTTAATCCTTTGTTCAATTTTACTGTTCCTAGGTACACTCATTTGACGGTTCTAAGTAACTCCACTTCAGCCTTGGAGTTTACATCCTACAAACACTGAGGTCTCCTCTCCCCCAGGTTGCCCTTCTGCCGAGAGGTGGATACTTGAGCAGATACTGAGAAATCTCATCATGTGAGGTAAGGTACCACATAGCAAGTGGTGCTACTCATTTCAGTGCAGGCATTTTCACAAAAAAAGCTCCGCCTGAGATAAGAACTACTGATTTATGTATTACTCTATTCTTCCAAGAATCGTTACTTCCTGTCGTGCTGTCCTTTTCCCCTCAGAGTTATACTGTTGGCTAACCTTCTTCCAGTTCTTGTTAATACCACGCCTGCAGCGAGATCTGTAGTGCTGAAGGCAGTAGCCAAGGTACAGCTGCAGGGGGCTGTCCCCAGGCGATGAGCAGCTTGCTCCACTGTGTCCTGTCTCTCCATACCTATACTGACATTAAAGACTTAACGAGTCTCCTATTTTGCTGCAATATTATCTATGAATTCGCAACTTTTCATGGACAAACTTGCAACTTTATGCTAAGGGTTAAGGTTTTTCCCCGAGGGGCTAGGCCAACGTGGAGGCAACTGAGCTTCAATTTAAAATGTTGTAGGTGATGCAAGTGCTCGGCTGACACCTCTTGATCAATTTTTTTGTCCAGTATGCTTAAGGGTGGTTTTCCCACATAAAATGAACAATTCAAAGCTGAGCACCTACAAAATGAACAAGGAAAAACAGAGCTTAACAATTCTATTCTAATCCTTCTCAGGTAGAATTATTAAGAAAGTCTGTAACAGTTTAAGATAAAACAATTCTAGGCTGAACTTTTTTTAAACTGACAACTACTACTTCAGTTCTGCATGTATCAGTTCCTGTCGTCTTATCTGATAAGTTTTTGTGGGGTTGCTTAAGTACAAAATACATTTTAACTTCCTGTGTTAAGTGCTGCCAACTCACGTCAGTATAAAAATGTATATAAGCCTACTTAGGACTGTCACACACTCTAATAATGTTACTAAAGTGAGTTCCATTAATGTAACTTAAAGGCACAAGCCTTGTCCAATTCTGCCTGCGAAGACAACCAGACAACTTTAACTCACAAATCAGTAAGACTTGTGTTTGCTTAAGCGAAAGGGGAAGCAGGGATCTCTCACTGGTTTTGTTTTTCAGAACGTGGCACATAAAAGCGATTCAGATTTACTGAGCTGTGCAAACCACATGCACAGACACGTGCCACGAAAGCTGGAAAAACATGAAAAAATTGCAGGAAAAATGGGAAATCATACTGATTTACAGCTAAGTGTTATGGGAACATTACAGCAACTTCAGCCTTATGAAAGATATTGTCTTGTCTAAAGACTCTACGTGTTTGATTCAAGCGGTAGCAGCACCTTGGCTCCCAGCTCCTTAACTTAACTGCTTCTTTTTATTATTTCTCCATTCAACGTTTCGTGAGTGATCAAACAGTTAAAATGAGCAGTGTTCAGAACGGCAACATCTCCTGCTTCTGTGAATACAAACACATTCTGCTCACCTCCTTGACAGGGAGTCCAAGACTGTTTTTTGCATTACAGAGAAGAGTCTACCTGACGTCTGAGATAATATCCAACTCTCTCAAGGCTGTCAGCCCCACAGTCTCTAGTCACCTTGCAGAAACCAATCCCTTAGGCAAACCGTGAGTCTGACTGAGCTATTTAATAAGCACCAAGTCCCTACACTTTTTCCCAATGAAAGTGGTGGTTCAGGACCGTATCTGGTTAGATGCAAGTGAGCTACTCTTGAGTTAGCTTGCTTACAGTCTGCTTGCTTACAGCTCAGCACCCTTGTATGAAGAGACATGCAGCCTCACCAACACTCCCCCAAAGCCGGGCAGGAAGGTGCTATTTTGGTTATGACAGACGGACTCGGATCTAACAATGTATATGACAAATTCACAAATGGTTCTTCATCAAATGGGTACAAAAAAAAAAAAGGATTTAACGTAAGTCATATATAGGAAAGGAAGGGAAAGAAGAATGGGTTTCATTTTCTTATATAGTACTGAACTGTCACATGGCGATATAAATTGTGCACTCCCAAACCCTTACACAGTTCGCTCTGTTACGGCTTGCTCAGGAGGCCATACTCCATGTAATTATCAGCCAAACTACATCAGTAAATTGTTCCTGATAGCATAATAACTTGACTTCAGCATTTTTCTTTTAAGTTCTAAACTTTTGCTTAGATTTATTTACCCTGACAATGCTGTTCAGTTACTACTTTGTAAAGTTAGGTATTAGCAATGCCAGAAGAGCTGGAAACTTCACAAAATAGTCGCCTCTCCACAGAAGCCTACACAGAGTTTTGAACCGTTAGTTGATATCATTCAACTGAAACACAACACAGCATGGTGGTGCTTAAATCCTTACTTCACTGGGATTTTAGCTGAACTAAGGAGGTGGTCAAAACACAATGCAAGCTTTTCAATATCTGAGCTAGGTTTTCTCTAAAATGCTTATTTCAACTGTCTTGAATGTTAATCCCTGGCCATGTTTAAACATATTTTGTGTATCTGTTCAAAGAAAATAAATTGGAATAACTGCATAGACTTCAAACAACTGCAGAAGCAGGTACTAACAGATACTCTATGACAAAGCTCATCACTTTTTTTTCTGTCAACAAATGAAGATTAACTACTCAGTTCTCCTGGTTATTTGCTACAAGTATAACAACGTAGCAGCCAAAAAATTTCACAGCTGAGTCCGGTAGAGATAAATGTAGTAGTACAGGCTTTGAGCAGCTCCTCTGATCATTCCTACCGAACGGTTTTGTGTTGTAGTTTTGCATGAGGGTTTTAATTGCTGGGTCGCTGCCATTTCTGTAAACTGTATATTTTTTCTAAACAAAAGTTTTCAACAGTGTTCATGGAGGGTTTCACAACTCCACCTTTGACACCACACTTTGAGCAATACTTCTGCATATTGGTGACATGGGTATTTCATTTTCGTCTGTTTTGAAATTAGCTTTCCCTTCTGTGACAGACTGTCTCTTTAGGCCTGTATTCTCTAGCTAACTTGCAAACTGAAATAGATTTATAATTGTGAATAAAAAGGAAAACTGTGAACTATTGTTTACGGTTTTGAACTATTTCATGTTTAATTAGATCTGCTTATCAATTTCGTGATGCAATGAGAATGAATTCTCACAATCAGTCAAAACCCCTTCAAGAAAAATTGAGTTAAAACTAGAGCATACCAAAAACTCATGTTAATACAGCCGCCACACATGCTTTTTAAAAACACACACACACACATGCCACAACAAACAAACAAACCAAAAAACCCTATCTCTGGATACTTCCATCCATGCTCTGTGGTAAAACAGGGACTGGCAGGGTATCCTTCTCCCACTGCTTCCAACAAGGATGTTTCATGTGCTTACTAGAGAAGAGGAAAGGAGAGTTTCAAATGCCTTGTCGGCTAAATGAAGCTCCGCTTAGATTCAGTGCTTTTCAGAAAGCTGTAAACAATATTCAAGCCTCTAAAAGCTCGGGGGAGCTATCGTATCACTAGCACTAACTGGTTTTGTTTGATCCTTTATCCCAACAAATGAGGCTGATGCAGGTACGACTGAAGTCAGTTGATACGTTTCTATCAAAAGGGCCTTCTTATGCTCCTTTATTTATCAGCAAAAACATTTCCCATTGCCCCGATACCCACAACGTAACAGGTTTTTTTATGGACAGAAATATGCAGTAAGCCAAACGTTGAAATGTCTATTCCAGCTGCAGTCTGTCAAATAAAACCCTAAACAATTCAGGAGTTCGGTCACAGTTTAAAGGAGCAGACAATGCTTTTAAGCTGTAGAACAGCGTACTTGAAGTTTGCTTTTTCTCTACAGTCCCTGTCAGTGCTAAACTGTTATCTTAAAACAAGGTGCTGCCATTGTGTGCATCTTTTCTTGCTCTACAGCCATGATATGCACAAATCTGGGATTTTTACATTCGCCTTTTTTAACAAGTGCCAGAGGAAGCTGGACTGAGGGTTGTGCACACACTATCTGCCAAATCTTATCAGAAAAGCTTCCCTCGGTCTGCCCACAAAAAAGTGAAGGTGCTTGAAAGCTCCTGGGAGGTATAAAAGAGGCAGACTGGCCCCGCTACTAGCCAGAGACTGCCCAAAAATACCTTGGCTGAGAATGGGGGGATAATGGGACAACCTACAAGTTATGCCAATCTTCCCCATGTTTGAATTACAGACTCCTCAAGCTGAGCTCTTCAGAAATCTTAAGCGATCGTACTCCTGCTGCTGCTTCTTCAAAGAGCAAGAAGAGCGGAGAAACCTGACTCGTTGGAAGTGTCCGGTCTGCAGGTCAGTGGAGGGGAAACGCCGAACGCAAATGTCTTTAGTCCTTTATCTAGTTCTATCTTGACATAGCCATTTTGAAATGCGCTATCCTTGGAAACTTAACGTAATCAACTGGGGTTAAGCATTCAGCTCTGATTTATAAGTCTATCACTAGCGGCTTCAGTGTTGCACCACTGCGCACTAGCAGAATAACTGATTCTTCTCAGTCTTGAAAGTGGCACAGAATGAGATTTTTGAAAAGCAGTACCGCATGGGGTGTACTATCTTTTCAGGAAAACAAATGTCACTGTATGAAAAGGTTGATTGTATCTCTTTAGAATGTGCAAGGAAGATTCTGAAATTACATTTATTTTAAGCAACAAGAAGGAAAATAAGTTGTTTCATTATGACATTAACTTCCACAAAAAACACACTATTCAAGGGAAGCGATAAATTCATGACTGCATAATATCCTGTATGTGAGTAGTATCCTTCCTTTATTTAAAAAAAAAAAAAAAAGAAGGAAAGGGAAATGAATTATAGAGCGATCTCTCTCAGAAAAAGGATTTCATTATTGGTTTTGACTTGACTTTTGCCAGTAAGCTTTTTTCCATTGTGCTGCCTACACACAGCAGCAGCACTGTTTAACACACAGCCTTTAGTTTAAGACGAGGCAAATAAATTAGGTCCCCACAACTAAAGGTGTTTTCTTGATACACGGCTAAAATACTGTCAAGGCACTGATCACAACCAAAATGTTTCTCTTGCTTTGATCCCTTCTTGCAAATCAGAGTAACCAGTTGAATGGCCTCATCTCACTGACGGGGGTTTCTCATGGCATGCTGAAAAAAAGGAACTGAAAGACTTACCGCTTACTGGGAAAACAAGCGGGTAAAGTCAAGGCTCAAGTATGTATTTAGAATGCTTGTCTGTATACGAAGATTTGGGCAATTCCTAAATTGCACTCATTCCTAATGATTTTAACCAGTTGTTCTCAACTCTCCTGGAGTTAACAGTCTCGATTTTTTTTCACACTAAACCTATAGCAGCCAGTCCTCAATACATCCCTCTCAAACTCACTGCGCTTGTATGGAGCGCACATAGGTCTGAGCATGAGTAATCGCAGGAGCGGCAGGCAATGTTAATTTACAGAACTGCATCTCTAAGATAAGGTGGAGAGAACTTAATATATTGCAATTACTGATTTAGGAACCAGTTCTGCCTGGAAAAGTAAGTGGGATTGGAGAGTATGCTGTCATCTTGAGGAAATGTTAAGCTTATGGCCTGATACTCACAGAATTGATTATCCCCTTAAGTGCTTGGAATCCACCAGTGACAGGGAAGACTTGCTCTTTCGTGTCAGCGATTTTTTCAAGCTTTGGAGAGAAAATGCATGCAAACACGTGAATCATTTGGCAAACTAAATTCGTCACACTGCTTTTCACCTTTAAAATGTAAATGGATGTCTAAAAACAACTCCTATCAACTCTGCAAAGGGAAGGAAAATCTTGAGTTCCCTCACAGCTAACCATGACTCTTCTAAATGGGAGGACTTACTACAACCTGCTGCAGCTAACAAAATGGTATCGTGGCTAGCCATCGTGTCAAACCACCACACGAAAGAAATCTTTTAGGGCCTGTATCTTGGCAGTGATTTCTTAACTCTTTAGATAATTACCTTCCCTGTCTGCTCTGCCTTCCATTAAAAAGCTTTTCTATGCGCCTTCTACAGTAAAGAGTCTTCTGTATGCTTCCCCATTTAAGTCACTTTCGTGGTTCAAGAGTAGCTACAGCCTTCATTAGGACACAGCAACTCTGGGAGAGCTTTCAGTCAATGAAGGACATGGATCCTTCTTCCTTTTGCTTATCCCAAGGCTGATATACACGCTGCTTGAAGTTTGTCTATAGCTACTCCGTTCACTTGACCTGTAGCCTAATCTGGTTGTCGTCTTAATGAAAGGGATTTTGCCTGCATCCTTTCCTACTGGCAGCTACCAGTTAGCAAGGGTATTTCCGACGGGTCTTCTCGGCAACGGAAGTGAGACCCACACCTTCTATTTACGTCTACGTACACATCTGAGGGCTTCCTAAGCCAGAGAAGACATTAAACTGCCTAATGTAAGTAAAATTTATTTCTGTATTACTGAACATTAACCGTACAAAACCCTGTGACAAGGTATTGCTTAGTAATCTAAAATAGTAACGTTCTTACCTGTTCTTGTACAAAATCAAGGACGCCAACACAGTAAACTCTAGCTCCCAGCTCTCTGGATTTCTTTGCCTGCCCCAGAATAGAACAGAGGAATAAGCATTTTTTCATTCAACAGGCAACACCCAAACTCTTCAGAATATAACATGCATCTTCACCTAGCGCTCACCTCTTTCTCTGCATACAAGGGAATCTGACCATCTAGCTTGCCATCTGTCAATGTAATGATGATACTAGAAAACCTTGAGGCTCCTTGCTTCGCAATTTGCACGTTGGCCTGAAAACAAAAAACATTTATACAGCTTAAAATTACACCTGAACTTTTAACCAAGATGCACCCTCTAAGTGAATATAGGATCTGAAACAATGCTCAGCCTCATCTTCAAACCCATCTCTCGTGACAATCCTCTGCCTCCCTTTAACTCACTGCTAACAAGGAAATCATTCATCAGTATTTTCCAGTCACCAGTGAGCCCATCTCTGAAGTGCGGGGGTCACTAGCTGATCAACCCTGGGAAACACTTGATTCTTTCAGGACAGATACTCTCTGAGTTGTGAAGCTCACTTCTCTTTACATCCACCGTAAAGTTTCCTTTGCTACCCACCAGATTTCAAATGCCAGTCGGTAGGTTCCAAGATATAAAAAGAATGGCTTAAAACTAAGTATTTTTTTTAAATGGCAACAACCTTCTGTTTGCCCAGCTTTTCAGGCTGCAGATCGCAATTACAAACTTGGCTCCGTAGGCATAAAGGGAGAAACCGAGTTTCTATCCGTAACGGTGAAAGCTTAGATCCTCACCTTATCCCTCACCTTCAGGGCCCGAGACTTTTAGCAAAATCGCAAAGTATACTTTAACTGTATGTCTCAAGAAAATATAAGCAGTTGGGAACTCCATCAATAAGACAGTCCAAAATTAAGACCATTTGTCTTGAAAATGCTGATCTGTGCAGTAAACTCTCCATAAGCACACGCTCTAGAAGGCACTGTTAGACTTGCAGCCCTGCAAAGCTGTGTGTGACTATTTACCATGTAATTGGTATGCTGTGTTAGCTGTTAAATTCACGACAAAGAACCGCTCTCTACTGCGAAGGACTAAGTCAAAGAAATTCCATATGGCAGTTTTCTACGATGGCTCATCTTCTGCATGGGATTTGCACCGTACCTGGGCAATCTTGGGACCACTTAGGAAACCAAAAAGATTCGAGCGCACCAGACTGAGGCATACAGTCAATCCATTTATGTTACAGGTTGTTGCTGTTGCTATCCAAAGGGTGAGAACAGAGGACATTGTGCATGCAAGAAGATGAGTAAAACCTACCTGTTTTAATCCTTCATGTATGTATGTGTCACCTGCTGGATTTACCTCCTCCAAATCCTTAAGACCTTTCTTGATTTTCTCTCTAAAAAGAAAATGGTAAAAGACTGTTAGCGTGATTTGAAGCGGGGAAAGGGGTTAGTTTATTGATGGAAAAATCAGTATTTGTCATAAAGGAGATCTGAAATTAAAATCCGTAAAATATAGCATTTAGCTGAGATACCATGTGGAGACAGATTTTGTATTCACAACGGAAGCGGCACTGTGGTAACAGATATTTTAGACCTAAATAACACAATATGCCTCAGTGAGTCAAAGAGCTAGAATAAAGTAAAATGTTTCAGACGGAGCAGATATTGCAAAGAAGTGGCAAAGCCTCAGCACTAAATAGCCCAGTGGAAATTCTGTTATATTAAGTCTACTTTGCTCAATTAAACCAACTTCGCTTCCAATCACGCTGCAATTAAAAAAGAAATCCCCGACAACAGCAGTTCTATTTCTAGAGAAATCTTCCAGGTCAATATGCAGGTATTTAAGGGGGTAGGACAGAATTGCAATAACTAAAATCTTCTCCCTCAAAAAAGAAGTATCAATAGGCAAATGCAGCATTTGCAAGACACCTCTTGTATCCAAGGAAAATTACTAGGACTAAGGACAGATTTTTAAATTGTTGGCTGTCACTACCTTTCTGTGTGACCTTTGACAAGACATCACACTTACACAGGTCACAGTTCACTTACATTTAACAGGAGGATAAGGTGTTTCTCATGGCCCTTTAAATAAATCCATCTTTGACTGCGAGATGCTCACTTAACTATGATGATAAGAGTGGAGAAGCTGGTAGGTAGCACAAAAGGAATTCTTTCCAGTGAAATCAGTATGAGCGGGGAAAAAAAGGCGGAGAGACTTTACTGAAAGAATCAAATCTGCAAGTTCTTAATTCTCATGCAAGCAAACTTCCAGTGAAGCCCACGGACAGTTGTGCTCAGAAAGGACAAGTGAAAACTAAGTAGGGACAAAATCTGGGCCAGCATATACAGAATACTATAACAAATATAGGTGACAAAGAGGAAACCAGCAGGAGTGAGGACATGGAGGGAAAATACATTGGAGGATGCATGAAAGCTTTCCTTAGGGCAAACAAAATGAGAAAGAATGCATATGCCGCTCTGCCTGACTGCCACCCACGAGTCGTTTGTTCCACTGATGGGCTTCCTCTATGTTTAGCAGCTCTGTTCCAAAGTACAATCCGTAGCTGTAATAAGCTCCCAATCACAGGATCAACCGATACAATCGGGGAGGTGGGAAAAGAAAAAAAGACAGAAATGTGGCATTGAATATATGGAAGAGAACAAGTTATGTAAGATAATACAATCTGTTTGATCCAAATATTTTACATTCAGCATCTATAGAAACAACTTGAAACTGATTATGTATGAACGCAGATTATAAACCACATACTTAGTGCTTGCCAGAAATGAGTGGCAGCACATCACAGGCGCTAGTGTTCTGCTGCCAAGAAACAAGCAGCAACTGAAGTCCCAGTTTTCTGAAACAGATTTCATTTTGCAAAAATAGCTTTTGTACAATCAGTTCAGTTTTATTTATCTAAAATGTCTTGTGACCCGGTCACCCAGAAATCTCTGGTGTTTCCAGGCCTCTGCCTACAAGGGGTTCCAGGAAAATCTTTGGCAGCATGAGCTTTTTTAGCTGCATTTAATCAGTCACCATCTCAAAATGTACCATACAGGCCCAGCCAGATGTGAACAGGCTCCACCCGTGCTCCGAGCGGGTCAGGTACGAGCGAGTCCCGGTCTGGATGTCACAAGGCGCCAATGTGGGTGCAGGACGTGGGGCCCCAGCAAATGAGCCCCACCAGACAGCACGAGAGGTTAGTTCAATCACGCTAAAACTCGCACCCAGCCGGTTTGGAGGGCGGGCACAGGAGCTCGCGTCTGCCTGAATCGCTCTGATAACGGGACTTACTTTAGTCAGCCACCCATACCACTCTGAAGCCCTCTCTTCAGTGCTCTCAGAACTCTCCTTTCTCTAGTTTCTGGAATAATTTTTTGCAGCCACAAAAACCCACAGAGAAGGTCTGGTTTTAAAACTCCTCTGTACTGAAATAACAGAGCCATGACCTCAGTCTGGGTGTCTGGACACTACCGCAGTACGGTCCAGTAACAGCGATAAAGGCTGAAGCGACATTGGCTTCGTGGTTTAAGTCAGACAAGGGAGGTAGGTGGAAAAAGCAAAACAAAATCAGCAACTTGCAGCCTGTCTGTGTTTGGGCTGAATGAGTACAAATTTAATATCTCTTCCCCATTCAGCATATGGGCTGCATCACATCTCTGTTATTTAGAAAAGGCACATCTAATTTTTAATAGCTATCCTGTCTGTTCTCTCTTTTAAGCTTTGTAACCACTTCAGATAATTCTTCCAGCAGCAGCCAAACACAACCATGGCTACAAGCTCTCCGTCATTTTGCTCTGTGGATTCTTTTTAGCTAATCCACGAACAGGGACTGCAGGCGTCATCCCAGCCCGGCTGAGGTCAGGCGAGGTTCTGGTGGCAGCTTCAGCGGCGCCCACTGCTCTTACCTCTCTGGGGAACTCTGCTGTGCTCTACCTCAGAGAGCAGGACCTTGGACGAGCATACTAGACACCTCAGCTGCAGAGGGCTTGTTTGCTGTGAGGGAGGCTGTGCCAACTCTGCTGCGAGGCATACGAGCCTATCTACAAATACTGCTCCCTGCACGGGCCAAAGTCTACACCGAGCTCGTCTTGTACCTTCAGTGCCTCCCCAAGGCAGGGCACTGCAGAACGAAATTTAGAACTGAAAACAGACCATTTAGTAAAGAGAGATTACAAAGCAGCCCAGCTTTGCAAACAACTGAAGAAATCAATTTAACGTAAATTAAAATGCAGCAACCTCTCCTTACCTGAGCATGCTCCACAATTCAGATTTACTTTCAGGTCTAAATGTAACTGTTTGCCTTGCCGAGTTCTAATTACATCAAGGCAACTATCACCAGTTTACAGGAGAGGTTCCTCCGCGCAAGCTCTGTTGCACCAAGCTGCAAGCTTTTATTTAGGCAACTCAACAGGTACTGTTTTCATCACTGTTTAGTAGTATCTCTTGCTTTAAGTAAGTTTAATTGACACAATACTAAAAACAGTGTTGTCAGCAGCCAAGTGGTCGGACTACTGATATTGTTAAGGCATTGCCTCGTTTCCTTGCGTAGACAGGGCCACAGTCAGCACTCGCTGGCAGTGGAAGACACGTAATACTTCCTTCTGCTACAGCAGGATGTAGATCACACCCCCATTTGAGAGGACCAGCGATAAAGCTACAGACCAGTTACAAGGCACAAGCCACCTCAGCTTCTGAGAGACGCGATACTGTCTCTTACTGAGAGCAAGAACACTTAACAGAAAGGGACAACCATTTGCCTTAATGGAAATAAATGCATCTTCAACATGTACAAAGAAAGGCTTATACTTGCTAGAAAGCAAAGCATGCTTGACGACTGAATCTTAAAAAACATTCATATCCCTGCTTTTTTTGAGGGAGAAAATTTTGTGCTTATACATCAGTGCTGCGGAGGTTAGAACCAGCTGAAACTGTCACATAAGCCTCGGGTCATGCTGATTCAGTTGGGCAAGGGGCTAGCCTTGTAGGAAATGCTGAGTCTCTTATCTATGCAGTTTTAAGTAGTGGTGTTCTTAGCTCTTCCGGATGGGGGACAGTATCTGATATTTCTTCTCCATGTTGCATTCTACCTATTGAAGTGCTGGAATCTCGAATTGTTTTTCAGCGTGTTGAGAGTAGGAGCACTGGCAGGGAAATTGTGATTCCCAGCGAGCATATATTTATCATCAGGAAAGAGGCTATGTGCCTGCGAGGGCCAAGTACTTCATCTCTAACAAATGAAGGCAAACAAAACAGGTGCTTAGGTTTTGCTGCTAAAAAGGAAGTATAATAACAGGAAAACACACAAACTTGCTAGTGAAACAAAGGGGGGGGGGAAGTGTTCTTTAACAAAAAGAGGGATGGTTACATCCCTGACGAACAGAGCTGTCATACTGGGGCAAGTAAACCCTGCACATCAGCCACCTCAGATGCATAATCTGGAGGAGGTTCCTGCTGTCTACACCCCCCAAATACTACAGAGGGCTCGGTACAATTATAGTAATTATTCTGCTTCAAACTTCAGGCGTCCTGCATGGGATCCAGATGGGAAACACGTAAGTGGCTGCCTTTGCCGTACTTTATACACTCGGCAGAACGCGCTCTCTGCAGATGGCTCTATTTTGGCAAGTTTCTTGAACCAAAGCGTAGGGTTAGCTCACATGACCGAGGCTCAAAACGCATCAATGTCTTGCTAGCTCCCATGTCCATGTGCAATAAAGGAATAGTTGTGCTCCACCAGACTATAGACAAGCACAGTAAGGTACAGTTGGTCACGTACCAGGTACTTAAAGTGTCTTGGTTTTCCACCCTCATTAATATAATCTTTCTTTAGCTCCAACAGGAGTTTCACCTAAGCAGTCAGCAGGGCTAGTCCTGGCCATGGCATCGGTCAAATGCTGTAGAAGCAGGTTTACAGAAACCTGAAATTCTGCTGGCCAGGATACAGTAGCGAAACTGAGCCCCAAATGCGAATGCACAAATCTTTGTTTCCCACTTAGCATACAGTTTCCAGCTAAACTTCACAGGAGAAATGTGTATCTCTAAAATGGGATATAACCATTGTGAGAAGTCTTTTCCATCTGGGTGTTATTTTTATTCTATGTATTTATTACAGCATTGTGTGTACTGTGGTTAACAGTGACTTCTGTTTCCAGAGTTACTCACATAGCACTGGCTCATAGTCACAAAACATTTGGTAATCTGGGGGCTTCGGCGCTATGGTGTGGGTTTCTTTATATCCACAGCTTTATTACGCAGTAAAAACCAGCAAGAACTTTGTGCAAACAATTAGGAGCCTAAGGTTTTCAAAACAAAAAAGACTTTCCTACTTTGAACTAACTGCTGGGAATGAACTGTGGTTTCCTGATGTTTGCAAATTAGCAAGTAAGCAAAAACGTCCCTGCAAGTCCAAAACGTACATAAAACACCCAAGGCCATAGTATCCCATAATCACACACACGTACACACCCATCCCCAAAACTGCACTGTACTTAGCATCCTCATCTTCTGTTTGGACAATGGGAGTCAGACATTCTAAGTCATTTTCCTCTGTTGATTTCTTTCATATTTAGAAGGACAGCTGTTCCAACTGCATCTACCCAATCTTACCTATGTACGTACGGTCACAGTTACTAATGTCTCCTTCTTCATTCTCCTTATAATTCCTCCTAAACAGTAAGGGTAGTAATTTCCTTTCCCCTACCACACTCACAAAAGCATCAGCAAACCTTGCATTAAAGAGAAGTCCCACAAAGGAACTCACTACAACTCAAGAAGGTTCTTTCTATGCTTTCAACCAGGCTTCCGAGAAAAGCATGGTTCTTTCCATGGCTTAACGTGTGCCACAGACATGCAATGAAACAGGCGCTTGTGTTTCCATGGCGGAGTTCCAGAGTTCCAGCCAAGCGTTCCAAGCGGTCTGTACGCTGTCAGCGCTGACTCTGTGCTTGATAAGGAATAGGCCACTGACAGGGATTAAGGGCCTATTGAAATCGAGAGAAAGGATCTCATTGACTTCGGCAGTCCTCAGAACAGGCTTAAGTATCCTCTCCTGACCTCTCCCAAGCCATCCGGAAAAATGGCTTATAACCTTGTCTCTCCCCGCAGAGAGCAGATCCAGTATCCAAGTCCGGGTGGGGGGAAGTGAAAACTTGGCCGTTCTCAAGTCAGACCACTTTTTTAAATGCTAAAACAGGAGGGGCTTAGAATTGGGTCTTTAGACAACCTTTTTCTAGGATGTCAGCATACATTTCTGTAGCGTGACACATTTGTCTGTTTCCAATGACAGGTCTCTTCAGTAAGTCTTGTACTCGCTATTACGTATTTAAAAAAAAAAAAACAAACACCACGCAGTAAACTAACTGACTATGGCAGACCACAGTTTGTATTGACTCTACTAAAGGGAGCAGAAAGGAAGGACCACCTCGCTTCCACCCTGCCACAGTTCATTACAACGATTCCTAAATGGTTTATCCACATGTTCAAAATCCAGAAAGTTGTGCAGTGTGGTTAGCTTCTGGATAGAAGGGAGAGAGAAAGGAGGTGGTGTTGTTTTCGACAAGGCTGAAAGGATATTGAAGGACTCTGACAACAGTGCAACTGTTCTCTGCTGAAAGCACTGATTCCACAATATCATTTTCCAATTCCTGTGATTTTAGTAGTTAATTTTGCAACAATCTCTTCTCTACCTGGTTTTCTCCTTCTGTTTCCTCGCACCTATCCTTCACCTACCCTAGCTGCTAATCCTTATTTGCTTTAGAAATCAGAGTTAGCAGCCTTGAATTCCACTGCCTTTGAAAACATCAACTGAAAGGAAGAATTCAGACACGTCCATACATCATCGCAGTGCCAGAAAGATCTCACACTTTTCGAGTGGCACCAACTCCACTGTCTGAAACCGATTTTGAAGTTGTGATTTGAAAATACAAAACGAAATACCTTACATGAGATTATGGGAAACATGAATTTAAGATTGTACGCTTTACCCAGACGTGAGAAAATACTGAAGCCTTATCTACAGATAATGCTTTACAAAAGTAAAAGCAAGAAACATTTCTCCTGCTGTGCCAAGGAAGATGCAGAGTCATGCAGAGACGAAAACATTACTCGTAGTTGTTCCGCAAAGCAGTGGCAGAGTTCACGTCAAGAATTTATTTCCCATCGTTCTTCTCCTTCGTTTTTTACTAGGCTATCCACTGGTATGTTCACAAAATTAAATCCAGCTCTGCACAGAGGCTTCATGACTGGCCACCACTCAAAGGTATCAGTTATTGTTCAGTATCTGTTACTGTTCCTCTGATTTAATAAGAGCCCTTGGGGGAGCGGAGGGAGAGGGAGAATTAAAAAAGCAGTGCACTAACCTGTCTCCAGTTAATGGCATAATGACCTGTGCCTGGGTGGAAAACACGATAAACGATAATCTCATCTTGGGGCTTTTAAAAAAGGAAAGAGGAAAAAAAATACATTTTAGACAAATGAAGAGAAATGTACAGATGCACAGCATTTCATTCACTTACTCATGCTTCATTAGTATCATCTTTATCCTCCAGCTTCCAAAGATCGTACTTTTGAACTACGAACCCAGAATGAGAGAGGAATTAAAGGATTTCTGCCCATCTACTCCTTACCCAGATGGTTCGAGAATGAAGTAGCAGAATTATTACTCTTTCTTGCCTGACTAGACCCCAGATCAAGGCATGCTAAGCTTAACAGTTAAGATCTCATGCGACTCAACTTCACAGGCTGAAAGTGAACTTCATAGGTTGTGATTTACCAACGGACAGGAGATAACACATCCTTTTATATTTTCATGGTCACTGGTGTAAAAATAAGTCAGGGACATAGACTCAGGGCACACTCTTGCTCCGGGGTATTAAACATGGACACATTCAAAAGTCAGTTTCCCCTTTTCAAAGGTTGATCCTGACACAATGTAAATTTCTAACTGTGCTTTTTGGTCATAAAATCATCGAAGTCAAAGAAACAGTGCCTTTCGACTGATTCAAACTCTAAAAAAGTAGCATGACAAACTCTCTCAGAATGAGTATGTTTTTGTTTCGGTGACATAGAGTTGTGACACTTAAGATCAACTTCCGTAAAAGTACCCGGGGAAACGCCATTATAAAAAGCAATACTGTACGAATTGATTTTATTAAGGAATTTAATCTTTTTTTGAAGAAGCCCATCTGTCTCTTCCAAGAAGACTGCGAGGAATTATATCCAACTATGAGTGAAAAATGCACAAGAACCGATGCTCCGGAAGCCCAAGACAGTAACTTTCCTAAGGTAAGTTGTAACAACATCTCTCCTACCTGCTTTTAACTTTTATTCATGACAATTTCAATGTATTCAGTACTTTTGTAATTCACTGTATATGTGTATCAGCATTAATTAATTGGGTTTATGTCAGTAAAGTCGTAACACTTGTAAAGATGAATGACCATACATTTTCAGTTCACTTATGTCAGTGATGCAACTTAAAATTATTGACATCGTGGAAATGCAAGTACTGGGCAAGTCTTGGCACAGAACTGCACAGATCTTGGATTTAAGATCCAGTCTTGCAGTCTACGCGTTAAGGCTCCGAATACAAAAATCTGAGATGCTCTAAATTAAATTATAATCTAAACCAGGGGATTATCAGTCTTCTTAGCTGCCACAAGCAGTTGCCAAACAACAAACAAGTACTTGCAATCCCAGTCTCCGGAAATTACGTCACCGCCTACTCCAAGTAACGTGAGACTTCCCTATTTGATATGCAACTCTCTGTGCATAATAACCTCAAAGGTACGATTTAGCTAACTTGTCTTTAGGGCAACCACGAAACTGTCCTCTTCACAAGACATCCCATTTCTGTTCCACTCTCCGAGCGCTCGGGCGCTGTGACGGTGGAGGAGGATCGTATGAACGCACCCGTTCGACCCGACAGCCCTGCCAGGCGCAGGCCTTTCAGAACCAAGATAATCAGCATGCAGCGCTGTTACTGCAAACATGCACGTTACAGACCAGTCAAACTGGAGAGCAGATGCGCTGCTATGAACTAATTCTTCAGGTGAGGACTGAAGGAAACTGCTACCAACTGGTTCTTTGGGTTCTTCTTCCCACATCTACTCTTTTCAATTTCAGAAAGAGCAAGGTCGAATGACTCCATGCCCGATTCTGAAAGTGAACTGAGGCCTCAGGGCAGGACAAAGCCTCACCAGCCTTCAGAGGCACTCCAGCCCCATCAGGGAAACACACGGGGAGACATACTGCTCAGGCTCCCGCAAAGAGCCCAACAGCCGTCAGGCCGTGAAGGGTTTGTCCCGCGTAAGGCTGAGTCCTCAGCACCCGGACACCGAGCGAGACGCTCGTAGGTTGGACTGTCTGGCTCTGCGCCATAATTGATGCTCCTTTGGTGTGAAAGGTCAGCGGAATAACTTGCCAATTCAACAGCTTTATTTCAGATAATGCCGCCAGACCACTACGCAACAACTGTTGCAAAAGGGAGCGTCACCTGGCTGCAAAAGATGATGAACTGAAAGGTTTACACTGAACAAGCACCACCCTTTCGGTGGGGGCAAATGTATTTTTTCACCACTCACTGAAAAGAAGTGCTGTTTTGGTACCCTCAGGCTCTTTTTTATTTTTTATTCCAGAGCTTACAAAATAACTTTCAAAAGCTTGTCACCCACTTGGTTCACAGAAGATTTGCTTTTTACAGGATGAATGTAAGCAATATTTAATTATGCAAGCCTAATTGTATCCCTTTATTAGCAAGCCAAGATTAGAATTGCCCACTGCATTTCATTTTCCTTAGCAAAAACTACCACAACATCTATGTCTGTGTCTTTGGGTGGCTTCCTTTGTTTTATTCTGTTGAGGTTTTTTTCTAAAGCAAAACGTAATGCTCAGCTGTTTGTACAGAGTACAGTTAGCCAGTATTTATAACAGTCGTTTCTGTGGCAGCAATACTTGCCAGACAATACTGCTAGCCGGTTACAAAGTTGACGACATATATGTACAACAAATATACTGTGGCATAAACTTCCTGTATGTTTGAGCTTGAAAGATCCTCCCTTCCTTTTGACCTGCACCATATATTTACATATATAGACAAGTACTCAGATCGCCTTCTTTATATAGCTCTCTCAAAGCAACATAGAAGAAGCACTCCATCAGGAATGAGGCATGTGGCTTACGGAAAAAAAAAGTTTTAAAAAATCATCAGTCTGAGAGTAATTTTAGAGATTAAGTATTCAGCGATGCATATCACCACCTATTTACTGAGCTCCAAACATGAGAAAATGAAGTAAAACTTCCCAATATTTTCCAGCAATTTGCGCACTAGAAGCCAAACCCTTAACCTGTTCGTGAAACGTATCTAGTGACCTTACTAAAGCACGGGGTTTTTTTCAACATATCCCAGTACTACAGATGTCACAAGGAGCAAAACGCACCTCACAAATCTTTCCGTCAGCTGATTTACAAAATCAAATATTTCATGCCAATTCTTTGCTACGCTCCCAGACCTGAAAAGAAAACAAAAGCACATTAGTAGGCCTTATTTAAGGAAACCAGGCAAGGAAGGGTGACAATTTCAGTGAGAACTTGGACAGTACAGCACTATTTGCTTTTCTAATTATTTCAAGTTACCACCAACCCCGGCTCGCGGTGGTACCCGCATGTGATTTCCGTCACCATTTGTCGAGGTAAGGCACGGCAAGGCGCGTAACTTCAACAGCCCCCCGCAGTGAAAGCCACACGCGGCCCCGCCGCCCCCCGCCAGCGCAGGGCGCGCTGATGGCGAGCTGTTGTGCGCGAATTCCCCACAAAAACACGATCATCAACAGCTGGGGAGGGGGAGGGGCGGCAGATGCTGCCGGCCGCTCGGGCTGCCTCAAAAATGTCCACCTCGTCCCTTCGGTCAGGAAACGTACCGCGGCTGAAGTCCTCCTTCCCGCCAACTCCACGGCGTCCACGGGCGCGGGGGGCGGGGGGATCGCACCCCC
>NW_009229926.1:0-7990 GCF_000690835.1 Fulmarus glacialis
CCAGCACATCAACAGTGCTGCCCAACTTGGTGTCGTCTGGGACACTGTTTCTGGTCCAGCACTGCAGTTCCAGGATGGCAAAGGTGTCCTCTAAGTCCTTGTATGACATCTGCCCTACCCATTTGGATCTCTTGAACCTTCGGGGCACCACATGTGGCAACTGAAGGCTACCCTTACATAAAAGAACCAAATCCCTACAGACTCTGCTGTCCATATTGGCTAGATCTCTCTTGACTACATGTAAACATGTAGCTTATGTGTCAACACCTGGACATCGGTTCAGTTTTCTAAATGTAGGTGTTTAGTGCCATTTGAAATGACCTATTTTATCTGAGACTTCCATATGGGTTTGGTGGCTATAACACAGGGAGACCAACATCCTTCTGCACTGGAACCAAAAGCCAAACAATTTGTACCAGAGCGTTTCAAATGGTTACTTTCTTCACCTGCTACTGAGGCCTTAATAAAGTTTTAGATAATTTTGTAATTATACCCATTAAAATCTTTTCCTTGTTTGACTCAGGGCAGCATTACTGAGCCATTAAAATTCCCAGATCTTTTGCTATAAGTGCCATATAATCTGTTGTTTCCTAGCCTGTATTTCTGGAGATGATTATTTCTACCTAATTGTAGGACTTCGGACACAGTCTTAAAAGACGTCATCTTATTTTATCATGTTGCTTTTCCAATTTGTTAAGGTCATTTTCACTTCTAATCTTGCCTTCCTATTGCATTGTCCAAATCATTATTAATAAGTAGCATTGGCTGCTGAGTAGAGCCCTGCAAAACCTGATACGATACATCTTAGCTATTTGTTTGGCAAGGCTCATTAATAATAGGTCACATAAAAAGCCTTTGTAAAATCAAGATATGGGTAATCTACAGCTCCTCCTCCATCTGCAAGGTTTACTACCTTGTCATAGGAAATAAATAAAAAAAAAGAGAATTGTTTGACAGGAGTTGTTCTTAACATGTTGCTGTTATTTATCTCCTTGTTATATTCTGTGTAGTTACAAACATTTTATTTGATTATTTGTTCTGGTACTTTTCTGGAAAATAAAGTTGACTAGCTGGTCAATATTTATTCCCCTCTCACCTGTTTCCCCACTCTTTTCCATTTCAAAGAGAGACACCTTGTCTTTTTGTTTTGTTTTGTCTTTCTTAGTCTTTAGGACCTCATCCATCTTTCATGAGTTCTCAAAGATAAATGCTAACAGTGTATCTCTAAAGCAGATATTCAGCAAATGTCCTTAAGTTTTATGATTCATAGTGTTGCATTGCCTAAGACTTAGAAACCTTGTTCCAAGAATGAAATTCAAAGTAATGAGATAACCATCTAAAGGGTCATATTTGTAGAAGAGCAGAAATGGAATTCATGGCAGTTAGCATTCTCAGCGTTGGGTATATATACCATACAAAGGAATGGGTTTATTTAAGATCTTTGCTATTGCAAGATCCCCAGCCCTGCTATTTAGGAACCCAGGTTAATCTGGATTCAAGAGCTGAAATGCCCTCTAAAGGTATAAACATGAATAATAATAATAATAATAAGAAAGCCTCTTTCCTTTCACAGGCAAGTGAGCTAATGCCTAAATTATTAAACAAAGAATGTATCAGTAGCTTTAGGCAATAGAATAAGCACAGTCTAAACATGACTTGAAACTTGTGCATTTTTGAGAACTTAAAAAAAGGGATACTTTCTTCCTGAATCTTTAAGTTTCCTTCAATATCAGTTTTCAGTTTATTTTCTTGTTCTTACCTGACTCCTTACCTCTTTAGAGCTGGTATGAGTTCTGTTGGTTATCTGGCTATCACTGGCAATTTTAATGAAAAAGTTCAGTTTGAGTTTGTTTGCTGAGGAATTTCTCTGCAGAATGATGCAACAATTCTCTTTCTTCTTATATAGTTAAATAAGGTTTTCTTAGTAACAGTGTTGATTGTATATTATTTCATGCATTAGCCTTTTGATTTTCAACCTACAGGTTTGTCCTACTGTTTTATATTTGTCCTCTGTCATCTGACTTAGTTGCCATTTTTGGTACATCTGTTTAAGATCAGGTTAGTGAAGGACTCATGATTATGAGAAATTACTTGCTCCTTTATTTGCTGTCCTCCTCCCACACACATCTGAATTTCCATTTTGAAATTATCTGGCTTTAGGATCCAGCTATTACATAAAATACAAAAGAAATGTTATAAAACATAGTAATATGTGTAGTAATAAATATTTTCAAACTATATTACTCTAACCAGTGTATCTGCCAGGTGTGCAGAAAGGCCACAGTGAATAGCTGAGAAAATAGTCATTGTTTTATGGAAAAATAAGAAAATCGATGAAATTATAGTGATATAGCACTATAGTAGTGTTGCAGGCCAAAAATTTCGAGAGATAAATTTAATGAGATAAATTAACTTATTTTTGAAACGGCTCATATTTGTTAGACTGAATCTTTATCAGCCATTGGAATGGTTATAGAGGCAGCTATCTTTACACTGGAACACTTATTTGTGTCTGTTCCTGTGCTTAATTCCTGTTTGTTTAACACTTACAACCTATGACTCTAGCTCCTAGCTCTCTTTTAGCTCTTCCCTTTAACTCCTGATCAGTTTTTAATTCTCTGTTCCTGGTATTGGCTCCTGACATTGGATTTACCTTTTCATACATCTCCAGAGTCTGTGTTCTTCCCTGAGTTCTTTCCCCTGCTTCTCAATATTGTGCTGGACTTCTTACAGCTCCAAAATATCAATTTTGTGAGGGCTATGAGGGCTACTAAATCTTATTTTTTATTAATAGCTACATCTAAAAATGTCTACTTACACAATCTTAATTATTGGGATTTTGTTTCCATGTTGTGGTGTCACTGAACAGCAATAACCACTAGATTTTCTTGTATTATTTTTGTGTGCCACTTTTCACAACATAGCACTAAACTTCTTTAGATCATGCCTTTCATAAAATGTTTTCCATATATTTCTGTATTTTTTAGTATTTTATTTTCTGTTCAACACTACAGAAAACATCTATAAGTTCATTAAATCTTTACCTGTGAGAAGAAGTCTGTATAACAGGAATAACTCTGTGGATACAGTTAAACAATTTTAATTTAATTTAATTCCAATCAATGACTAGCTGTGGGATTCATTTTTGTCTTGTAGATTCATTTCTGTATTGCAGGCAACAGAATTTCAATGCAGCTTACATGTAGCAGTGATCATAACTTATAAAGTTCTTGTTATACTCAGTGGATATTTAAGGTTTGACTCGTCCTAACAATAGGTATCTAGTGCCATAAGAGATAGCTTAGCATATCTGTGACATTCATATGTGATTGACAGAAACTGCATAAGACCTATGGGATACTTGTGTCACACTGGATAGGAAGTTGAAAACTCAATGGCGTGTCTCTAGACATGACAATTAACTGACTGAAGCAAACCTGTAGTTCACATGAGAATGTCAATCTTTAGATGTAGGCATCTACACCCTGATCCTACCAAGATCTGAGTAGAGTTATGTGTGTTCCTTTTCTTAATCCTCAGCTAATACCACCTTTCTCTGATAAAGACTATATGACAGGAATACAGAACTTCAGAAACTCTGTAATATCTACTGATGCTTCTTTTTATGGCTTCCATCACCATGGGCCAGATTAGAAGCCATTTGATTAATACAAAGATTCATAGAACAGCTTTCAATTGCCAAAATGTAGGTATCTAGTGTCCTTTTGTATGATCTGGGATACCTTACCTAGCCTGTGGTGTTCCAGAAAGTTTTGGGTTTCCTATAAGGCCTACACCATATCTGCTGGTCCAGTATTTTTGAAACTCCCACCAGGCCATATCAAATAAAAGTAGGTGCCTATGTTTAGGCAACTGGGCTGCACCTTAGTGAGACATATTCACTTAGCAACCCTCCAATGTATTCAGAACTAGTGTTCAGAAGCCCTATTTGTACTCACAGGCTGCAGCTGCAAATGCAACTTGGGGACTATAAGTTAAAATGGCCTAGTGAGAAGGGAATTGAGTTAAACCTCTCAAAGTAGATGGAATAAAGAAACCTAACCTGCTATCCCAAATCAAATCAGTGCACCAATAAATTTAGTAGTTGTCAATATCTGAGACTTCAAGGATAGCTGAAAATCTTTCTGTCAACTATACAGTTGGATAACTGTGTTGCACTATATAGAAAAAGAAAACACATCTTCTCTGGTCATCACAATGAGCTGTTTAGCTTTTGAGAGGTGTGAAAACATGCCTTATTTTTTAGCTTGCTTCAGTATATTTTTGGTTCATGTCAGTTGTAAAATCATTCACTGTTTTTCGCTGACTGGGATTCTCTACTCAGTTGTATTAATTTCATAACAGTTTTAAGTAGCTCTTATGGAATGCTTCACAAAAGAACTCATTGCTATTTTCTGGTTTACAGGTAAAGTAAGTGAAATGTAGATATTTGCCAAACTCAGTCAACAAACTGTAATTCTAGAAATAAAATTTGGACATTCTGAACATTTATCCAACATGAATTCTCACTGTCACTATGATATTCTTACAATGATTCCGTATTTATCTACCAAAATTTCTCTGTTTAAAGATCAGAAAAGTGGAAGAAATTAAGAGCTTCTAATATTTCTTTTAAATCTTAAATCTCAGTATTTAAAATTATTAAACTCTTTCATTTTTCCTATTAAGCTACAACATTTTGATTTTAATTTATTTCTGTTCAATTTAATAATAGTATCATAAGCCATCACGGATATTTTTTCAAAACCACTCTTCTCTTGGATATATATGAAAGTGATGCAACCCTAATTACATGCAAAAAAATACTGTCTAATTCAGTATTGAAACAGATGAACAGGGAGATGGAAATGCATCTGCTGATCTGCCTAAAATCTTCATCTAAATTATGCACTATAACTAAGATTCTTTTTTTTAAATGATTGGTTTAACACTTATGCATTCTGTCTGTATAGTAACCTTATCCTGGCTTATAATAACTGTCTGGTGGTACTGTCCCATTCTCTGTGTTAAAAAGTTGACTGTAGTTTGACCTCTAGCAATCAATAAGAGAGCAAACTGTGTGTTTTCTCTACTGGAGAAGTTTGAGGTCACTTGGAGAAAGGTGATTCAGACTCAGTGTCTTATCAGAAAATTTAAGTTTATTGTCTGTAATTCTTCTGTGAAATATTTCCTCAAATACTGAAATAATCTTAATTTTCTTTCTTCTATCCATCATTTAGATTCATAAATTGAAATTTCCAAAGGTTAGACTAATCTAATACTGTTACCACTGGGATTAGAGGCTAGTTTGAGAGGAACAGAGGACAGGGAGGAATTTGAGAGATCTGTTCAAGCTCAGAATAAACTGTAAAAAGAACAGTTGCTCACATCTACTTTTTGACATAGCTGCTTTTGTGCAAACAGAAGAATAAATAATTTTGGCCAGTATCATGGTTTAATAGATTTTGAAGGGCTTGGAGAAAAAAAGTCTCATTTGAAGAAAGGAGAGAGCACAAAAGATATAACATATTGAATAAAAATAAAGAAGCAAACATCCTAAAACTTTCAAACACAGATTGAAAGAAAGCTAAAGATTTACTTGCAAGCATGGGATGAGTACCTATTCTTATTTCTGTACACTAAGTACAGCAACTAATGCTGGCAATGTACTTCATATTAATTTGTTAAATGCAAAATTGTGTGACCTTCAGGGTTTAGTCAGTTTTCAACTCAGTGGTTCACAGTAAGAAGAACTTCCATCTAAAAAAAGCTTTTAGATAATTTAGTGTTGGGTAAATGGCAGATGACTCCTGTAACAGGGAGAAGTATAGGCCTATAGGAAAATATTCCTGAAAGGGCTTCCATTAAATGTGGAGCTATTTAATTAAATCTTCTAAAGGTTTTAAATGACAAGCATTTATATGCTTATTAATAAACCTAAAATCAGTTTTTCATTTAAACTTAGGAGAAGGAGAAACGACTTATTGGAAAACAAAGTAAGAATATGTATTATTAAATCAATTCTCTCCAAAGTTTGGAGGGAGACAAGAAAGGAAAAAAAAAAGAAAAAAAAAAAAAAAAAAAAAAAAAAAAAGAAATCAAAGCAATTTTAATTTAGAAGACATTAAAGGGCTTCAAAATTATTTGTATGGCTCACGGACAACAGACCAAGACTTTACTTTAGTATAGGCTTACAGCTTTACTGTTATCAGTGAAAGTCATTAGTATTTAATAGTGTTGTACTACCAGATACAAAATGACTTTAAAGGACTTAGGTCAGCTTCCAATATTTGTCTACAATGCCAAAATTGTCATAACAAATAAAACTGTTAAACTAAATATAATATTTCAACAGATGAGATAAAACCTTTAAGGCACACTTTAGATCTCTTTTAAAATTGAAGATACTTGCACAGCTACTCTTTGTGGTGCATATACTCTGAGAATAAACAACAGCATTCCAGATCTGTCTTTGCATACAACTATAAAGAAGAGCTAATAGAAAATTTTGCCAAGTTTTTAAGTTAGAAAAAGATTATACTTTTTATCACTTGCAATGATATAAAAAACATTTCTCTATTATATCAATGTTTTAGGAACTGAAATAGAATGTTAGTGCTTCAGAATATTTTGAAATTTAATTCAAAATTTGATGTTATAATTAAATTTTGAAATTAAATTATTGAAATCATAGTTAATGATTTGTTGGTAGTGATTGTAGTGCTTCATACTTTGTTGGGAGCTGAAATAGTCTATACCTGTATAATTTTGTGTTTAAGTGATCAAAGGCAGCTTCCAGTCAGATCATATTGAAACATGGTATCTTATTTTCTAGATCAAACTATGTCTGTACTGTAATGAGAATATTTATTTTGGCTTCAAATAAGAATTAAATCAAATGGCAGTTTGTTGAAGTTACCTGCAAAAAACTGTGTTTTGATCATCTATTCAATAACAAACTAAGAGTATAAATACACACATCAGAAAACAGCAGGCATCCTTCATGAAGAACTTTTCAGTAATAGGATTGTTTTTCTGATATTTTAATGGCCAGAATGTTTTGGAATTCTGGTAGCAGAGCAATCTATGGAGAAAGGATTATATAGAGGACACAATGGAGCATTTACCTATGTCTAAAATAAAAAATAAAATGGTCTAGGGAGCATCCTCTGAACTTGAGACAAACCAACACATCATGTCTCTGTTCAGCTAAGCTCTCTTCTTTAACTGTCCTGCCCCACAACTGGGCACAGATACACACTCTAACTGTGTCCTGGTTTCATCTGGGATGGAATTAATTTTCTTCCTAGTAGTTGGTATAGTGCTGTGTGTTGTTTTTAGTATGAGAATAATGTTGATAACACACTGGTATTTTAGTTGTTGCTAAGTAGTGTGCACACTAAGTCAAGGACTTTTCAGCTTCCCATGCTCTACCGGGTGCACAAGAAGCTGGGAGGGAGCATAGTCAGGGCAGCTAACTCAGCTGCCAACAGGGTATTCTATACCATATGATATGATGCTCAGCATATAAATCTGGGGGAAGAAGAAGGAAGGGAGGGACGTTGAGAGTGATGGCATTTGTCTTCCCAAGTAACCGTGATGCGTGATGGAGCCCTGCTTTCCTGGAGATGGCTGAACAGCTGCCTGTTGATGGGAAGTAGTGAATTAATTCCTTGGTTTGCTTTGTTTGCATGCACGGCTTTTGCTTTTCCTATTAAACTGTTTTTATCTCAACTCATGAGTTTTCTCACTTTTACTCTTCCAATTCTCTTCCCCATCCCACCCGGTGGGAGTGAGCAAGTGGCTGTGTGGTGCTTAGTTGCTGGCTGGGGTTAAACCATGACAGTCCTTTTTGGTGCCCAACGTGGGGCTCTAAAGATTTAAGATAATGACAGGTTTGATTGGAATGTGCTAGATTGAATTTATAGCTGTTGTTGCTGTTTAGTTATTAATTGACAGGCTCCTATGCTTGCCACGGGGCTTGCTTTTC
>NW_009229926.1:8739-9223 GCF_000690835.1 Fulmarus glacialis
GTCCCCCCCTAAGGGACTGCAGACTGTGGATAAGTCCAAGCAGGAGCAGGGGCAAGGGGAGGAGTTCATTGCAGTGGTAAACCCTGTGGTCTGGTCCAAAGGGACCAGGGGTGGAGATTGTAACGGAAATACCTTTAAATTGTTGTAACCCGTTATTTGAGTTTCATGCTATAGAAATTACTATAGCAGGAACCCCCTGAACAAATGGAGTACAAGCCTTACAAGAAGCAGTGCAAGTGCAGCAGTGACCTGACCTGAGCTGGCTTTGGTGCCCAGTAACTACATGCAACACCCCCTCTCCTGTACTGAGTGACCACCATAACAGATGGAGCCCAAAGTCATGGACTAAATGAACTCAGTGGACATTTTGTGGACATTTATGGACGTTTTACAGACATTTCACAGGGGTGGTCCATATCTAAGGGAATGATATCTGTGTATTATATCAAAGGATGGGAAGAGTGGTGCCGAGTAATGAGCACGT
>NW_009229926.1:9440-52724 GCF_000690835.1 Fulmarus glacialis
GGGAGGGAGCATAGTCAGGACAGCTAACCCAACTGGCCAACGGGGTATTCCATACCATATGATGTCATGCTCAGTATATAAAGCCGGGGGAAGAAGAAGGAAGGGGGGAATGTTCAGAGTGATGGCATTTGTCTTCCCAAGTAACCGTGATGCGTGATGGAGCCCTGCTTTCCTGGAGATGGCTGAACACCTGTGTTGATGGGAAGTAGTGAATTAATTCCTTGGTTTGCTTTGCTTGTGTGCGTGGCTTTTGCTTTTCCTATTAAACTGTCTTTATCTCAACCCATGAGTTTTCTCACTTTTACTCTTCCAATTCTCTTCCCCATCCCACCCGGTGGGAGTGAGCAAGTGGCTGTGTGGTGCTTAGTTGCTGGCTGGGGTTAAAACACGACAGACTGTTAGGAATGGACCATGGCCTGTGCTAACCTCTGAATTGCCCTCACATGTTCATCTAGAAAGTTATCTGGCCTGATCAAAACTGTGACAGGGGTCACTCTAACAATATAATAGTACAGATAATCATGTTCCCATGATTATCACAATTAATATTCCATGGCACAGTTTGATTTGTAAGTATAAATGTAAACATTGACAATTGCTTGATAAATGATTTATCTCCTGCTTTCCTTAAGCATTCTGAATTCCTAAATGTTTATTCCATCACAATTCCATTCTCTACCGTAAACACAAAAATGTTTTCACAAATGCAAAGATGATGTTTGGTCCCTAAGTCATTGCTGAGTTCCAGAAAGTATATTTGTATTTCACTGCTCAGAACTACAGCATGTGGGGTTATGTTTGGGTACATGACTGTGCCCAAGGCAGAGAGGTAAACAGAGAGGACAGGGAGGGTGACACTTAATTGTAATTTGAAACAACCTGGAACTGGGAATGCTCAAATTCACTGCAGGCAGGAGTGACCCTTCAGTGGAGGAACTGGAAATTATACAATTCTCTTAAAATTAATCACTGCAAAGGGGCTTTTGTAGGCAAAGTGGTGAACAACATACTGCAAGGATTGGTCATCCAGGCATTACCAGGACAAAGCCATTACCATCCCTCTGAGATCAGCACAATTATGTTAGGAATGATGTTTCAGGATTAGATTTCAAAACTGTATCCAAACTCAACAGCTGGCCATTCTCTCTATAATAAAATGAACTAAACCCCTATATTTTGGCTTGTTCAAAATATGAATCCAAATGTTATTCTGACTGTCCTCTGATTTCCATATAATCAATTTGGATTTCATTACAAACCAGGAGACTCCCGTAAAAGCTGGTCAGTTGTTCTCCCTTTTCTAAGCTTAATGCTTCTTTTCTATTGCTCTGTATAAAAACTGTGGGAGCTCAGATGACCCGCAGCATATCACAAAACACCTGCACCATTGTTGATCTAGACTGGTGAATTAACTGAATGGTACTGTGCATGACTGCAAGACTAACACAAATCAATGGATGAAAAGAAACATTGTACCAGTGTCTGCCTCTGAGAGGATATATAGACACATACTTTAAAATCTGAGGTATTGCAATACACTGTGAAGTGTAGGCGGTTGTTTGTTTTGTGGGGGTTTTTTTTGTTTGTTTTGGTTTGTTTTTGGTTTGGGTTTTTTTTAATATTTCCAAGATCAGCATCATTTTAATAGGTGGAGCCACTTTCATTGTTAATTATTTATATGCTATCTTAAGCAAACTGGATTTGAATGTCATGTGGGGCTGCAGCGTCAGAGAATCCCCATACCTGTAATACCCAGGATTATTCACAGTACCTAATCAATTCTCCTCTAAATTACATTTTCAAGAATTGTTTACACTAAAACAGAGTGGGAAAAAGAAGTTAACAAAACAGATTTTTTTCTATCACTTTAAATTCATTCACATTGAGCAAGATGACGGGTAAGAGAGAATCCAATTCAGAGTTAACCAGGCAGCTATATACAGTCAGTATTTCAGCATTTGCCCATTTAATATCCAGATACTGAATTGTCCAAGAATGTGACTGCCTTCTTAATTATCTGTTGCTTCCCTCTGGCAGTATTGTTAATGTGTTTTGGTTCATTATCAGATGAAATACTCCACAGTGATAACAGAAGCTGGCTTGTGTGGCATTTACAATGACATACCCTAAACTTTTAATTGCTTGAAACTGTGTGCTCCTACCTTTCATTAGCTTTATGCTACATATTCTGCCCTTGATACTTTTTTAATAAACTGAATAGTATACCCATTTTTTCCCTAAAAAAAAAGTATAAAATCAACAGGGTGAGGACACAATTCTTATAAAAATAAACAAATGTATAAATAAATAAATAAATAAATAATAAAAAGGGAGAGAAACTTTCTTGTTGGACAAGGCTGGACTCTCTTAGATTATTTTGGTAGAATATCCACAACTGGTCATAACAGAGACAAGAAGGTGGAAAGGTGTTAAGTGCACAGTGCTGCAGCCAGTAACGCATTCTTATTGTTCCAGCTTACTTCTCTTGAGAAAGAAAATATTGAGGATGTTTATGGAAGGGTAACAAGTTCTAATGTGATTCACTGAGCTGCTTTCTGGTTGCTGAATGAAGGATCTTTCTGCTGTGTGAAGAGTAGTGATCTTCAATTATCTCCACACCAGCAGCCACTAGATCTGTTACCAGTACAAACATGGGATAACTTGCAGCATCACCATCTGTTTTCAGGAAGCCCTACTGCATTGAGACAGTCACAACCAAGGGCAGAGGCTTCTCAGGTGGACGTAAGTACTGGGAAGATAGCTCACTCTACCATGGACTTAGGGCTGAGAATGCAAAGAGAGAGAAAATAACTGTAACATTTCTGAACAAGGCCCACTTTTTTTTTAAGAGTGCTGGTGCCTGTCCTTAGCTATGAATTTGTTACTTCTAAAGCTGAAGCGTTGTGTTTGTTCTCCTTCAGGGCTCATGAATCTTTCATTCTTGACCACCCAGTGACATAACTTCAACATGAGGTGAAAAAGGTATCCCCATTTTCTTTTCTCCTTCCTATTTCCTTCCCTCCTCCCTCATGCTTCTGTGTTGATCAGGGCACACTCCTGGGAAAAAAAGTGATTTTAGTTTAAAATCCTTTAGATTAAGGATACTGAACTCAAATCTCCCAAGTGATTTCTTTAACTAAGAGTCTGTCACACAAAACATGAGCAATGCCTCCCCTCATCACCTTTCTCTGACAACTGTGTTTTAAAGGCAAAGCAGTTGAAACTCTTTTATAAATGGCTCAGTAATTGTCAGGCATGCTCAAAGCGCATGTTTCAGACCTTCAGTCCTACTACCTTGGTCTTCTTAGGTAGATTATGAATTCCATCAGGAGTTTGTTGAGGGCTGTGCATCCTCAAGAGGAGACAAGAACAGTTCTAGGCATATGCAAAAATGGAATTTCAGGTAATTAGGAAAGTTTTAGGTCAAACATATTTAGGCCAGTAAATCTAGCTGGTTGTTGAGCGTGGGTGTTTTAAACGCAATTATGCCACGAGGTGTGTAAACTCTGCCTTTTTTTAAAGGAGCCTACATTTTTTTCATTGTATGCACTTTACCCTAGTTTATACTATAATACCAAAATTACTTCCATCATCTGCCATTCTTAATGTCTTTTTCTGAAATGATGACTTTTTTGTATTTATTGGCAATAGTATGCTACTTTTCCCTTTAATCCTGATATCAATTTTATCCCTTTTTCTGAATGACAGTAGATATAAATTTGGTGTAAGTAATGCACCAGTCTTTGACTCTATCTTTTCAAATTCCATAGTTCGAATTTTTACTGGCTTGTATCTGAAGACATTAATATCTGGGCAAGTGTTATCATTAGTACAATATGTCTTCATAAGTGGAAAAATTAGAGAATTAAACTGTTGATGGCTTGTCCTGTTAATTAGGCCTAACTTGCCATTTTTCTCATTTGTCAAAAAATGAAATAACAAAAATGACTGCTAGTAAGGATATAGACCTTAAAATTTGAGAATCTAATTCTAACAGCTGTTTGGGGACAACTTTACTCACGATAAAATGTATGAGACATTAGGTTCAGTTTCTTTCCCCAATTGTTAGTGTAATTGGGGAAAACATGGCGCAAGAGGACATACAATGCAGAACTACTAAGATCACAGAGTGGCTAAACCTGATTTTCAGAACCCAGTGTTAAAGAAAGTAGAGTACAAAAAACCCCATATAAATTAAGCCAATCAAAAAAGCAGGAGGCTAGTCTAAAGTTATTCAGATTCCCTCTCACTGTAATAAAGAAATATCTTTTCATGTTGGGATGAGTTGCTGACTGTAAGTGGGTTTTTTTTTTCAGTTTGATTTTTTTTTTTCCCTATTGACTACCAAGGCATTTTAGACATCAGTGTTAGACTGAACGTCTAACTTCAGATAAGTCAATTTAGGTGAGACAAATCTCAGGTTGGTTGACTGAGTGGGTAAGGAAAGCTTAACAGTATGTGGCTAGAGGTCATTTACAAGATGTCCTGTTACAATTTTGTGGTTGTGAGTCACAAAATATTATTACATTGATTTATCTACCTGACACAGCTGTTGTGAAAATGAGTTAGTCTTCATATGGAGAGAAATAAACCCAAAAGATACAATTCCATCTTCTCTAGTCCAATACGCTTCTGATTGACTATACTGGGAGACACAATGGCATGAAAGGTGCAAAACTAAACTGTGTGTAACATTTCTCTTCAACTTACATTATAAATAAGAAAATTCTTCAAAAGTTTTGGTAAGGGAAATTTGTTCTCCTCCTCTCTGGTTTCAATAGTAGCAAAACCAAGCAGAACAGGGACAGAAATATACCTCCAACTTCCCCCACCTTTTCTTCTCCAAACAAGAGCCGTGTTTGTTGCCTACAAATAAACAGAGTTGCAGTTATTGAAAGATAAGTATTTATTTTCCTGTGTTTGTATCTGCTTCATTTGTTGAATGCAGGATTTCACAAGATTTGAAGATTACAGAATACATTTGCTAACTCATTTTTTGCCCATTGAAATGGGTAAAACTGTAACTGTGGACTCAAGCAAATGACAAACTTAAGCTGGTTTAGTGATGCCAGTGCATTTGGCACTCAGTAGAGCAAAATACTCTACATACGTCAAATTATCTGATCTATTTTGTTACAAACTAACTTTCAGTGGGATTTATCCTAGCTAACTCAGGTTATCTAAAAACTAAGATGGATTCAGCTCTTAAGACACTAAAATTTTGGTATCTACTTGTGAGCTACGTGTATAAACTCCCATTGGAGTTGGATATCTGCATCTCATTACAGCTGCTAAACAGAGATATGGTCTTGTTTATCTTTCCTGGCCCTTGATCTAGAAGTTTGTAAGCCTCCCACCACATCAATCCCATGCGGATGTCTTTGACACCTTAGAGCATCTCAAATGACACTAGAGAGATATGATCAGGCAATAGAATTGAGTCTCTAGTCAATGAAGTCTGGAGTGCTTTTAAACTTCCTAAAGTGTCATCTTTCTATGATCCAAGGCCTAGTTTTAATACAGTATTATGGCATAATCCTGGCCTATGCATCTGAGAAAGTTGCTAAACTATGGGAAAGAGAAAAAAAAATAGACTAGAGCCATGAAAGATAAAAAAGGTGAAACTTCAGACAAGGTAAGAGACAGTGGGTCAAGGATTCCACAGGAATAACAGGCGAGAAAAATCTTGAGGGGAAAAACAAAAAAAGAGTAGCTTTTTAGTCCTAGTTATCTATTGTATATTAGGCAACATGTTTTATACTTTTAGGTTTATAATAATTGTATGTGTGATCTGTATCAATCTGTAGAACTTCTACAGTTATTTGTTATTCTTGTTCAGTTTCTCCTGCTGCCTAGTCTCTTCATTTTCTATTCCAAATGCTTAAGTCCCCCAATGAAAGGGCAATCTGTTTTTCTATCAAGATTTTATGCTACAGAAAATAATTTTTAAAACCCCATAAAGATACAATTGTAAAATGTATACTGACATCCTCCCCTCCGCCACTAGAAAGCAGGATACTTGTGGTAGTTATTATTTAATCCATTGCAACAAATTTCTGATGTAAAACTGAAGCAAGCCTGGGTTCTGAAGTTTGTAAAAATGGTCTTGCACTGGTGTATTCTGGACACCTTATTTCCAATGAGTAGACAAGAGTTTTCTCAAGGTATATACAAAAAGGGGAACAAAAAGACAGTGGAGTGATGGTAAAATAAAATATATGAAACCATTTTCAGATGAAGAGGACAGAAGAGGTTATCTGGTCTTGAACACCCTCCTCCATTTGTGCCATGAAACTAAACCATCTGTATTTAATTTTACCACCCTTGAACATAGTCAGAAAAGGAATTAAAAGAAGCTTTTTTAACTGGAGGGATATAAAGAGAAATAACCATCAGGAATTCAACCCAAAGAGTGTGTCAAATTACCTAAAAAATATTCTACCCTCTTTCAAGGCCTATCCTAAATAATTTGAGAACAGAGATGACATTTAAAAGCAGAAGGGAAGGTGGGCAGGAAGATCAGAGCAGAAAAGATGAATTTCTGGTGCTGCAATATAACACCATCATTTTTCTTAATTATTCTTGACATTTCACCTATTATTCTGTGAGCTCCCTCAGAGCATAGAGGGGAAAAAATGCCAGTTGCTTTTCAGAATAAAATGTGAAGAGATACTCACTATTGGCTTTTATGGTTGAAGTCTGCCCTTTGATACACAGAATCATAGCACCACCTATCTGGTAAAATTAGCTATTATGTTTGCAGATGTGCAACCCAGGGCAGATTATGCAAAATGGTGTGTGGTGTGTATTTGTGTGGAAGAAAGCCACTAGAGTAAACTTAATTTTATGTTAAAAGAGAAATACTGAAGATATGGTGAAGAAAAGTAATACTTAAGTGCTAAGAACTTTTATTTAAATTTGTAGGCCAAATGAAAAGTATGTATCTGTACAGGGCATTTCAATTCAATATATTCTCTAAAACCCATGACCAATGTTACAAAGTAATATCTATCTATCATAATGAATGAAACATTAATTTCCTCAGCTCCTCTAGGGTGTTGCTGTAAAACAAGGATTAAGAACTGTTCATCAGAACCAATGTGAAAAGGACATAGAGGTTATGTTAAGAAATCTACAGTTTTCATAGAAATATAGAAAACAGAGCAGAAAACTCAATCAAACCACTAGTGGTATAAAATTTATCTTCTTAATAACACCTTCGTTTCACTGGGTTTTTTTGGTTTTTTTTTTTGTTTTTTTTTTTTTTTAAATATAATTTTTATACTTCAGTGAATCATGAAGTATAGGTAAGAAATAAATTGCTAGCCCACAAAATTACACCAATGAAGATAATCACTCTTCTTAAAAAAACAAAAAAATCCTACTTCATAAGGATTATACAATTAAAAATATATACTTGGGAATTAATACATAGAAGTCACAGCAAATAATTTCACAAGGCAAAGCACATATCTGCTAGAAGGCCATCAGCCATGTCAGAATGTATTTATCTGTCTATTTATTTATGCATTTATTTATTTAAGGGAATACTGACCTCTTCATCAAAGTACAGGCTCAAAATGAAAACCTATTTTATTCACGTGAAACTTCTTGAAAGTTTGATACATTTGGGAGTAAGCAGCTCTTCCTTAAATCTTTCCCATCGCTAATGAGATTCATTGATGTAAGATAATGAAACTACATTAACTGAAATCTGTAGAATCTCAGTCCCCTCCTCTCTAGTAAAATTCATTCTGGGGAATGAAATCTTCCATGTCAATCCACTATGAATGGTCAATTCTCTAGCACTGTTTTGATCCCTGTTCCCATAAATTCTGTCCTCCTCTCCAATGGTAGAAATTTTCCTGATCTTCAGTAGTCCTAGCAAGCAACGCTAAAAGAGAAAAACCCCCACAGTTGTCACTGCCTGCTGAATATTAATATATTTAAGAAGGCATGCTTGCAAAGCACTAAGCAAAAGACTTCTGGTCCATAACCTTCCCACAGCTGTGAAGGGAGACAGGGAAAGATAGATGTGAGCTCATTTCCCACAAAAGGAGAAACTAATTCCCAGATGAGCAGTCAGGACTAGAACCCTACCCACTGTTGCCTTCCTCCTCTTTTCCAGGAGGGTGTCGTTACTTATTGTGACACTTAGGCAGACCTTTGTACTTTAAGTAGGGCTATACTTAGGGGTTGTACAGTGTTAACAATGTGTTTAAGCCAGGGTATGGGTAAGGACAGTCTTGTAAAGAGGTCTGGCACAGCATCAACCACCAGCATGCTGCACACACTTTATAGTGTCAAAGGGTCTGGGATGCCCTGAAGGAATGTTAAATGCATGATTTGCGCATATAACTGAGGATACAACATAATGAGTGCTCCCTGGCATATCTTTATTAGATGCCTCCTAAAGAATGACCTGTAAAATTGTGGATACGTAGCCATGGAGTTTTGTGTCATCTACTTTGGTAGCTACAGCTTCTAGGGAAAGGTCCTTCAATTTTTCTTGTTGCCATTCTTCAGAAACTAGTATAAACCACTTAGAGTTAATAAATTAAATGCTGAGTTGCAGATGGAAATTTTATTATTGAAGGGTTTATTAGTTGTTGTTATTACCATCATCATCATTATTGTTACTACAGCAATCCTAACTTAAGAAAACTGAAAATAACTACTGTAACTATTCTCAGGAAAAATACAGAATAAATGTTTTTTATTGACTGGTTTGTGGACCAAATAAGCACTTGGAATTAGAGTAAATTATGATGAAGAGTTGTTTGTGGATTTTTTTTTACCTTTTAAGAAGAGAAGATTTCCAATATTTGATCAGGCTTAAGAACCCTTTACTCTGCTTTCTGCAAATGAAGTGTGGGTAAGAATTTGTGGCAGGTCAGGCATGAATGTGCTCTTAGATTCTGAAAAATTGTAGCCTAGGGACTTCCTGAGCCAGTAGCTATTTCTTTATAATTTGTACAATCGTTTCTTGAAGGAATGTTAATTTTTAGCACATGATCTTGCAGAAAGGAATTCCATACCTATTACACATCGTTTGATTTTTTTTTTTTTTTTTTTGTTTGAGTTCTCTTGTAGTGAAAATAATTTTGAAACTGACTGGAGTGAATAGAACACCTGAGTAGTATATTTTAGGTATCTACTTTCAGATGAGATGAATAGCACTGTAGATTTACTGGTTCCTCCCCATTGATCTAATGGTTAACTTAGATGCCTACATTGTAGACACGTAAAATTTGGTCTTAAGATTCTACGCTTTTTCTCTGTGTAAATTAGACATTAATAATAATTATAATACCCTGAATCATAAGAGTTAATGCAAAGATATTCTGAAGGAATGATTAAATTTCAAATTTTGGTATTTAAAGGAGTCTGTGAGTCTTAGAAATTTAGAGGAGACATTAATGGGAGGCAGAGTATTCCATGTCTTTCTATTACATTTTATGTCTCTCATCTGAAGCATCTGGGCCTGGTTGTTTCTGCTTCTGAAGCAGATGGTCCCAGGGTTGGACCTCCTATTGTGATTCTTATTAACAGAATGTCCTCTGGTCACAACCCTTTTTCTCACATGTTGTGAAAATCTGGACTTGTTTAATTTCTTTGTGACTGGTTGCTTGCTACTATTAAAGGAAAAGAGCGATATTCCATATCTTCATTAAATCTGAAATTTGCTCAATGCATACAAAGCGCTTCTGTTGTACTCACTAGAATGTATTGCCTCAAAACACAACAATTTAAAAATGAAATTAATTTGAGGGAATATATATTTTTACGTGCATGACTTAATAAAAAAAAAAAATCTATTCATGCCTAAATCATCAATAATTAATGTGTGGCTATAAAATAATCCATTCTCTGAGATCTTTTTAGAGGATTAGTTTTTAATGAGCTGCATGCATTCTCTACATTTGGAAAGAGGTAAAAAAAGAAGATTCCAGACATTTCATTACAGTCTGATGGGCTGTTATTCTGAGACAGTCGTAGGTGTGCATATGCAAAAAGATGACTGGTCTGAGAGGTACTAAGCTAATGGCTACTGCAGGTGAAAAATTCCAGCCAATCAAGTCTGCAACAGTGTCAGACAGGATTCCCTCTCTCTCCTCTCTGAGCTGTTAATTCATCTAGAATAAAAAGGAAAATAATCCAAAATGGATTTCTTTGTAATTTTCAAATAGACTGACTGTATCTCTTTCTTTTTATGGGCCAAGACCAATTGTGTGAGGTTTAACAAGGCCAAGTGCTGGGTCCTGCACTTGGGTCACAACAACCCCATGCAATGCTACAGGCTTGGGGAAGAGTGGCTGGAAAGCTGCCCAGAGGAAAAGGACCTGGGGGTGTTGGTCGCCACCCAGCTGAATGTGAGCCGGCAGTGTGCCCAGGTGGCCAAGAAGGCCAACGGCATGCTGGCCTGTATCAGAAATAGTGTGGCCAGCAGGACCAGTGAAGGAAGTGATTTTCCCCCTGTACTTGGCACTGATGAAGCCACACCTCGAATCCTGTGTTCAGTTTTGGGCCCCTCACTACAAGAAGGACATTGAGGTGCTGGAGCATGTCCAAAGAAGGGCAATGAAGCTGTTGAAGGGTCTAGAGCACAAGTCTTATGAGGAGCAGCTGAGGGAACTGGGACTGTTTAGTCTGGAGAAGAGGAGGCTCAGGGGAGACCTTGTTGCTCTCTACAACTACCTGAAAGGAGGTTGTAGCGAGGTGGGTGTTGGTTTCTTCTCCCAAGTGACTAGTGATAGGAGGAGAGGAAATGGCCTCAAGTTGCACCAGGGGAGGTTTAGATTGGATATTAGGAAAAAATTCTTTACTGAAGGAGTGGTTAAACATTGGAACAGGCTGCCCAGAGAAGTGTTGAGTCACCATCCCTGGAAGTATTTAAAAGACGTGTAGATGTGGCGCGCAGGGACATGGTTTAGTGGGCATGGTGGTGTTGGGTTGATGGTTGGACTCGATGATCTTAGAGGTCTTTTCCAACCTTAATGATTCTACCATTCCTGGAGGTATTTAAAAGACATGTAAATGAGGCGCTTAGGGACATGGTTTAGTGGTGGACTTGGCAGTTTGCGGTTGGACTTGATGATCTTAAAGGTCTTTTCCAATCCAAATGATTTTATAATTCTATGATTCTCCACTGGAATGGAGTCATTCCATGCTGTGAATTGATGTCTTTTAAATACATTAGATTCTGAGTAAGTTTAACACAGAGGACTTCATTCTTACTTTAGATCCAAGGGTGCACATCGCAACTTAACTTGTAGAAATCACCTATTGTGGTTTTACATACATGCCTAGGGTCACACAACAGAGGTCAGATTCAAGGCCTATATTGGTAATTTCCTACCAGATTAAACAAGCTGTAATACCTGAGAAAGAAGGAACTTGTACTGCTGAAGACATATGCGTACTCTGTGTAATGAGCACTGTAAGGTAATTACGACAGCTTGTTCTTGATGTCCTTCAACAGAAAATAATCTGACATAAATATTTAACAAAAGCATGACACAGATAATTCACACTCACCATTTAATATGTTTTTTATATTTTATTAATTTTTAAATTATTGGATGTCTACATTTTTTCATAGCAAATCCTTATAATTTGAGGGGGTTTTGCCTCAGGCAAAGTACTGCTGTGTGATTTATCTTCTGCACTTGTCTTGCGTTAACAATATGAACTTTTTTCAGAAAAGTGTAAAGCTGTGTTTGACCCTACAGGGAAAAAGTTTTCTTTTTTAAGAAATGTGTACAAAGTATTTAATAAGTTATGTCACTCAGTTTTACTGTATATTATTTTTTCAGTGACTACAGTTAACTTTCTGAATCCCCAGATGCCAACATTTTAATAAAAACAAGACATTTTCAACAAAATGTCAGTAGCAAAGTGATCAAAGTGCTATGGGAGCAGTTTGGCAACAGTTTGCGCTTTGAATTTCCTATTCACTTTCCAAAACATTCACTTAAAAAGCATTTATTGAAGCTGAACTGCCTTTATCAGCCTGATCAGAGCTCCATAAAGAGCATGCATGATTCAACTGGCTTTCCAAGCTTTAAAAAAAAATAACTTTGATATATGCCTCACAAGTATAGCACAATAGTTTTCATGCTCACGTTTGTTAAGATTTAGTGCAGCCATTAAAGAACAGAAGGGCTCTTTGGTGGCAATTCTCAGACATACCAAATATCCCAAAGCACAACCTTCTACAAATCAGAGATTAAGGTACTGACAAAAATTTCCACTTGATTGCAGTTTTTCCCCTTAAACTTGTATCAGGAGTGACTATCTTTTCCATCAAATCTTTGAGGGAGGTGACTTTTTATTTTTTTACTCTCTGAGAAAAATATCAACTGAGAGATAAAAAGTGACATTTTATGTGCTTTGTCCAGAAGTCGGTCGATTTATTTAAAAAACTTTGTGTGTCTCTGACCTATACATGAAGTTTGTGACATGTCTCTTGTCAAGTATTGATCACTTAAGACTTTACCGTTTGCTTACTGCAATGTAGCTAATAATCTCTTTTTATTTAGTTTTGTGGCTTTGAATTCTTATCATGACCCAGCTGATTTCTTTGGGACCTATAACATTCTTGCTTCAGCTGTGTAAATGGGCTATGGAAATTAAGCCTGCTACAGCACCTTTCCTGGGTAAACAGCCTTTGTTTTCCATCAGTTCACACTGCAAGTGGTTTGCATGCAGATAGATACATTTGGAAGCAGCAGGTACCATCAGTCTTTATGACTTTCTGATATACACCATTTCACCTCTACTTCTTGCAAGGGATGGCTGAGCAATCATGCTATTCTCCCTGAATGACGTAAAACTTTCTTGTTCAGCTCACCTCAGCATTTTGTGATCATTGCAGGGTATACACGAAAGATGGGGCTTTCATCAAGTCTGTGCTTGGTGTCTTTCAGACGGCATTTCAATCTGCCAGACCTTCTTCTCTCTAAACACTTATGTTATACTGTCATACTTTTCATTGCTTCTCACTTCAGAATGAAGAGACTGATTATATCTTATTTTCTTAATGTACCCAGACTATTTTTGTACAGACTCAAAATATTAACAGAGACATTATTCCTAGGGTCACTGGCAAATCTTGTGTGGAACTGTGAAAAGCCAGTAAAATGAGAAGAAAAAGCTCATAGTTTAGGATATTTGTATATATCTCACCAGAGAAACAGGATGATCTTCAACAGAGGATTTAGATCCTGCCTTGTTTAGAACCAGATATATTACCATCATAGGGCGTTATATGATGGAGTTACTGAAGCTGCATTTATGCCACCCAAGTAGTTTGCAATGCAATGGTTCATTTTACATAGATTTCAAATGTAATTAACTGAACAATGATATTTCAGGCTTCTATTCAGCATTAATTATACACAGGTGTCTGCAACAGATCTTTCAACTAAATCTTAGGATCTACAGGTGCCTTTAAATATCTGTTTGAACCACAGAGGGGAAAAATGTACCAGACGTTTATTTGTAATTCATCAATCATTATGGCAACACTCAGCATCATGAGCCAGAAATACAATCTCATTTGTCAGATTAAAAAAAAAAAAAAAAAAAGATTCTGTAATCTACAATGAGAACAGAGTGAAAACTACATGCTCAATATAAAATCTGTGATTCAGAAAATTCCTACTCAACTTCCCTGTAACTCTCTGCCTGTCTATATTATAGACACTCCCTGTCTCCTTACTTTAAATTTCTTAAACCTTTGCAGTTATTTCTTTGTGCATGCCTAGAACTGTGCCAGTCTCACTATAGCTCAGCAGTTCAGAGATTACTTTGTACCTAAGCTCAATCAAAACACAAAGCAAGAAATTCCTCTTCCAAAATATCACTGTGTTTGATATGAAAATATTTTTCACCATTAACTTAACATAGTGACAAAATTGGACTGCTAACAAATATTATTCAGATGTTATTTTCACTAAACTAAGCTGGAAGAAATAGTTTTCTCTTTTTCTGTAAGAATGAGGCAGTTAAAGTGGTAGTGTCCAGATGGTAGAAGAGGCAAATTCCTTTCTCTCCCTCACCTAAAATTATTCAAAACCACATCCTGTAAGGGAATAGGCTAACCATCTGGCTATATCTGTTTTCTCTGACTAGGGAGTGGTTGGGAAACCCTACTGAAAAAGGAAAAGTCTTGAACTGTGATTCCTGTTCTAAATAGTTATTCTAAAGTTTACTTAAATAGTCACTAACAAAAAGTTTGAACATTTCTGAAACAGGTACCATATTTCATATCTCTCATGTTTCAGGTGATATCCCAGTCACTCCCACACAAAACTATGCTCTTGCTTTATCTCAGTGAATCTTGCATTCCTTTTTGCAAAGTTGCACAACTTCAGCAGAAGAGTAGGAAGATGCTAACCACACAATGAGGCCTGTAACTTGCTGGTGAGGAAACTCTTCTGGAGGAAAGAAATTGAACCTAATTCTGTCCATGTACGCCAATATTTGAACAGCACGGCCATTGGGTGAAAAGGTCACCGCCCTCAGTTTTGGACATGATTTCAAAGAAAACGCAACTGGAAAGCAAACAGTTGAGGAGTTCCCCTCCTTCAGCAAGTGTTTTGGAAGCTCTCAAAGTGCTGAGCATTGAGATGTTAAAGTCTGGCAAGAAACAAAAGTTTGCAATCTTGGGGTTGTATCTATACTAGAAAGTTAAGCAGTGCTAGTGACTTTTCTCACATTCTGCCTGGGTGGTTGATCTGGCATAGCTTTACTCGCTTGCAAACTCCTTCAACCCCCAGATGCCACTGCACCTATTGGGAATGGCTGCTGGCCTGTGCTACCCAAGAAACTATGCCTGGAGAAATGTCTGCAGAAATGTCTGAAGTCAAAAACTATGCAAGAGAGCATGTTAACAATTAGATATCATAGATAACCAGGTACAAGGGCTACAGCTCATGTTGTGGCCCTGATAAATTTACTAGCACAGTTCTGGCAACCCCAGGTTCTAGTCAAGTGCAAAAGTAATTTGAAAAGTCTTCTAGTAGTTGCTTCTTCCATAATGTCTCTCTCTTCAGCATTTTCTATATCTGTTTTAAGCCCTGTTGAACTCACATTTCAGCTCTTTGAGAATGGGAACGCTTACAGGCTTTTCTCTTCTACTTGGCTACCCTTTACGATAAAGCTTGAGGAACTCAGCATATCAGAGATTACTGACCTTTTGTCCAATACAGTTGAAATTAATTGTCTTCAGAAGCATTTGAGGGTAACAGACAGACAGACATAACACACTGACACATAAACTTTATTAATGCAATCCTAGTTTGACTAGGAAATAAGGCTAAAATTAAATAAAAAAGATACCAAAATTAGGGTGCTTTTTTTGAGGACTAACTCCATCTTCTCTTTAGATCCTTATATCAAACTGCATGCTGACTGACTCTGTCTGACACCTGGCTATTGCTTTCTTGATACCTGATGCTTAACTTCTAGCTCCTGCTGCCTTTCACTTCAGTTGAAGTTTGATCTCCTGGCACCTGAAAATCCTGACTCCTATAATATGGATAAAGAGCATTCTTTTTAGAGGTAAGAAAGAGTGAAAGTGAAGGGGCTTAGAATTCTTTTGAGTAGAAATAAAACTAGAAAATTAAAGAGTTAACTGTTTCCCCAGCAAAGGAATATAAATTTCTCCTGGTGATTTGAAAAATACATTCTAAAGTACTATTTATACAGTATTTCAACATCACAGGGCTAAAGACCAAGATACTCACACTACATTTCTAACAGAAAAAAAAACCAAACAAGTAATGTAAAGATTAAACTTGGGGAGGATTGTAAATGAAAAGCAGAACTTTAGGTTTTATTCTCCTAATCAACAGCATTAGCAATAGCAATGCTGCAACAGAAAAAAAGCTTAATGATGAGATAGATTCTAGCTATTTTTTGCAGTGAATTGACATAATAACAAACAATTCACAATGACATATAATACACAGAGGAAAGAAAACCCTCATTAACCTGCTGATTTTCCCTGATGAAGCTTATTTTTTAACTCTAAAACAACATAAACACAGAGTTATGCTCCTAACCTTGCCAAAGTGTTCCTCTGCCTTCGTTATATGGAGTGTTGTGATACATAAACCTAAATCCAGTAGAGATTGAGAAATTATTCTTCCTTTGGCTCTGTTCCCTGAGACAGCTGTTAGAGTTGGCATTCTCAAACATGTCTGACACCAACACTCTGAAAATGTGTAGCAATCTCCAAATTTATGCGATGTCCAGATGCTAGAGTGGTGATTGAGACATGGATGATGAAGATTCAGTTCCATGATTCTTCCTTAAAGTAGGAAGTTCAAATCCTAATTTCCCACTTCCATTCAAAAGACATTAACCTTGAGGATATTCGCTGCTGTTGCAAAAGGTCACTGTCTACCTCTGTTACTGAAATCATATTTCAATTCAGAAATTCATTTGGTGAGAAAAACTACACAAAACAACATACTACATTAATCTGGAAATTGGCAGAATGGGGTATTACTAGGAATGTGTCTTTTGTATAATATAATAGTATTTGAAGTGGGTGATAGAGATCAGATCACCTACAGATGCTTTACCCATAATAATACTCTCTCTTTCTGCTTTGATGGTTTGTTTATGAACAACAGCACATCTTCATCAAGTAGTCTGGATATTATGGTGCAATTTGGAATACAGATTTGTGTCCCTCCCAGCAAAATGTATTTGACTTTATGAATAAATTTTGCATCACAAAACATGTTATTTAACTTTTGGTTTTTTTAAAGAATGATCCATTTGGCCCCTCTGTGAAAAGCTACAGCTACTTTCCTTCAAAAAAAGGAGTGAAAAAAGGCACAAAGCATGTTTGAAGCTAAAAGCATGAAGCATGTTTCAAGATACACCCTGCAATTAGTATTTCCTGTTGGCCACAGTAGAGAGTGTCTTGGATAGATCATATCCTGATATGTCTTTTTCTATGTTTATATTAGTAAATTAAACAGTTCCAGGGAATGTTCATGTGCTCTGGAACTTCAGTGTCCAATTTTTTTATTTTATTTTTTATTTTTATAGTGGCTTTTGGCAGTTGGACTAGAGTCAATTATCTCTCTCCCAAATAATTCCTGGGCACGGTTCAGGAGTTATCACATGCTATGGACATTCTTAATTATCATTTTGGGTCTGGTTGCTTGTTTTGGAGGATGAAAGAATTTAATGGTATGGACACACACACACACAGGTACTCATTCAATGCCTATCATCCTCAGTGTCAGCCATTGTTTCATCTAATTTACTAGTATAGATGTGGCTTAAAGCTATTGATATACTGTGTAGGGTACACAGATTTTTACTTCCACTGCCTTACCTGTCAGGTCCTATGCAAATCTTTTCCTGGATCTTCTTTGGATCTGATCCTAAGAAACTTGCCCAAATTTACCCAAGATGTCCATTTGTAGATAAAAGAAGTGAAGACAGGTTAGACTGAGATAAGTCCTACTTTTTAATGAAGAAATCATCTGTCTTTCTGTTTTTTAGCAAAAAGTGTGCTAAGACTTCGCTTAGTGGATAGGAAGTGGAAAACTATTTCATACTAAAGAGAGTAGTATAAAAATTAACAATATAAAATTGTCTGCAAGGAACAAAGGAAGCATTCAGAAGGTGAAGAACTGGTGAAGGTTCAGAGCAGATTAAGAAAAAAATTATTAATCAGACATGGAGTAATGTTATGGAGAATTTTAAGAAGACTATACATTAATGTGATAAGAAAATGGTGAAAAGTTTAGAGGACAGCAAGTTAATGTTGGTTTTCCAGAACAGGGTGATGCATTTAACTTTGATACTTTGAAAAAAATGGACAAAAGATGTTGGAGAGGCTGTATGGGAGGAGGTTAAAGCTGTCAAGACAACAGATAACAAATATATAGACCAGACTATTGGCTGGAAGAACAAGAACAGGAGAGATATTTTACACTGAAGAATGAGTGACAAGACTTTGACAGAGCTGGAAGTCTTGAATTGGAGCTCAAATAAACAAGAGCTAATATCAGCGTGCTTTCCTTGAGACAAAAGTCTTCCATGCATGGTGGTAGTGTCAGTCAATTCTGTCAGTCCCTCTGTGTGTATATGTGTATGTCAATCACCTAGTCAACAAATGCAAATTTATAATTCTGAAGGGAAAGTATTGGATTTTAAATCTCTCTTTTTTATGCACGTACACAAAAACATGTATATATAGACATTCTGTAAAGCACTTCTATCACAGTAGGAAATTTTCTTGACATGCAATTTTTTCAGTATAAAAAAAAAAGAAGTCTAAATGAAATTTTGGCAATCCAGTCTATGAAAACAGATTACTCGATTAGTTTAGTTACTAATCTGTTTTGTGCCAATTTCATTTTCATAGTGTCATGTTTATTGCAAAACTTGAATTCTAATGTTTGGTGCTGATTCTTCTTTTTTGTTGTTGTTGTTACTTTTGGGTTTGTTTTTTGTTTTTGTTTTTGTTTTTGTGGGTTTTTTTGTTAGGTGCAGAATGTTTTCTCTCATGGAATTAAAGGGAAAAAAATGAAACGAGGACCAAAACAACACCAGTGTATGATGGAAACTTTTGCTTGGAATTCTATGTTGTTGAAATACATGAATTCTAGGTTCCTGTTTAAAACGGTGGTCTTCACTTCCATGCTTCTCTTGTCTGAGCCACTTCTTATAGGTGGAAGATTTTCTCATTATTTCTGTGGTTCTGTTCTGCAGGTTTACCAAGAGACTCCATTCATGGCTCAGGGTCCCATTCGGCCGCTAGCTAAACAAATATGCAACAGTCAGTTCCCGCTTTAAAAATGTATGAGCAATGCATAAAGATCCAAACAAAGATATCCCCAAAACAGAGGGAAGTGGTCAAGAAAATATGAGACAACTCCAGTTAGAGCTTAAAGATGTAGTCAGTATAACTTCTATACCATTTCATCTAGGCCTCACAGTAAGGTTCAATGAAAGGTGTAAAGAATGGCAATGAGGTGGCTTTGTGGCTATTCATGAGGAATCCCATATATAGCCAGAGGTATAGAATCAGTCATGAAAATACTTGTTTGAAAAATTAGGGCATGGATGGAAAGGTAGTCATTTTAATTTGAGTAGAGGAGGGAAGTAACAATTCAATACTTTCAGAGAGGTAATAAATTAGAGAGAAAAAATAGACAGAGATGTGGAGGAGAAAGGCAGTCTAATAGAGAGCTGCAAAGAAAACAGTGACACAGTTTAACTTCTGTCCAGTAGTATGGTCATCACAGATTTGAATTCCATATAACACTTCAGTCAGACCTTATTTGGAATCAAATGGGCTAATTCCAAATTTTTTTTTTTTTTCAGGCTTAAACCCTCATACACAAACACTGGAAAATATGCTTTCTGGTGCATAGTCAGCTTTTAATTTTCCTCATTCACAAACGTAAATTGCTTGACTTAACAAAGAATATTTTATTTGAGGGAGAAAAAGAAAATGTAAGAAAGTACATAAGCAGGATAACATACAGCTCCCAACTGCTAACTATTTCATGGTCCTTTTTTATAATAAGGCAACTCCTAAGTTAGCTGTTTTTTTCTCTGCTTCTGCAGTAACATGTACCTCAGAGTTGGGATTGCCCAGTCTTACTGGGTAGTCTTACTGGGTAGCAAAGCCCTACTTCTGATCTTATGGTGGTGTGACCTACTTCGCTGTTAGTCACAATCCCTCACTGCTCCTTGTTATTCTACCTGTTCACCATTTTTCTCCACTCCTTGTTCTGCCAGCAGCTTTACTAGACATTCTCAGTGTTTATAAATTCTTACCAAGAATTCAGGAAGCACTGAAAACCAACAGTCTTGTAATATAAAAGTGATTCTTAAACAGACTCTTTTTCTCAATTTACAGATGTCTCTTAAACTTGCTATCTTTTAGAAAACATTTTTCTACAAAGTCTCCTGGGTTTTTTTGTTGTTTTTGTTGTTGGTTTTTTTTTTGTTGTTTTTGTTTTTCAATAAAGGCTATAACTTTTGTACTGTGCTACAGAAAGCTATTGCCTTAGGTTAGCTGTCCACTCTGTTTGCATACATTTAATTGGCCATCATTCCTGTGCACTGTTACGATCAGAAATGTCTCCTTATAATATGGTATTAGCAGAAATAGTTTCCAAACATAAAGAAATACTACATGCAAACAAATAAGCTGCAGGCTGCCTGTTGGAGCATTTCATTTGTCTCCTTTCTTTCCACTAGATGTCAACAGAGTGCTCTTCCTTTTGGGGCTCCCCTACCACTTGAAAATTTGGAATAAAGGATAGCAGGGGTTTGGTTTTTGCTTTAGCCCTTAGCCACAAAGCTTACATCCCCATACATCCCTGAAAGAGTATACCAAAGAGAAGAGGTCTGTTGCTAAGGTAGAGAATGATTTTTGTTTACCGAATCAAGATTAGGCTCTGTGGGTGCTGAATTGAAATAAAATTTGTTTTAAATAGGGCCCTGAGAAATCTATTGTAACCAGCAGTTAATGACCAGTTTGTGAACAGCTTGAGGGAAAGCCAAGGGCAGTTAAAACTCCAGCAAATTAGTTGTTAACTGTGCTAATGAATGATATTGCAGGGATTATCGCTGTTATAAACTGTAATCAATCACGTTTACCATTGTGTCTAAGAAAAAGTTTGCAAGTAACAATATTTTATGGATGCAGCTCTGCACTTCCAATTTTAATTAATATGATAATCTGAGTATTCCATGATGCTGAATTCTACTTTCAGTTCCCAGGCAAATAGAAGCATGAATATTACACATGAAAATAATAATAAGTACTTCATGGTAAAATGTGGTCATATGAAATAATAAGGACATCAGCCGAGGCATCAGGAAGCTTGTCATGATTTATAGGAAGACCACAAAAATAAAGAGGACTATCTGTGGCTGGATTCACTGTTGTATTCTTCCTGGTGACTCAAAGTTGTAAATTTGTGTAATTCATGGCTGCTTTGTTGATTCAGTTCTGAAAATTTCACTGCATGTGTAACTCCTGTTCACACAGTGCTTTGCTGAGCACTGCACCTCCTGCTCTCAAGTGCAGTAATTCTCTCCCAGTCCCAGGTGATGCATTGGCTAGTTCATCCCATCAGGGAGATTTGTGAACTGTTGCTTTAGCAAGTGGATCTGCTGCATGGTTTCTGGAGGAAGGAAATGTAGCCTTCCATGGGTTTGGGGTTTTTTGTTTGTTTGTTTTAACTCTGAATGTGGACCTTAACAAAGGCCTGTCCTCTTATTGGTGGCTTGCAGTGTCAATGTCTGTATGCAAGAAATATGGACAGTAGTCTAGAGGTACCAACAGAGTTAGTATAGGTTTATATTATGAAATATATCCATATTTTCAAGAACGTTTGACATGTCTTTTGCTTTGGGTCCTAGAATCCAATTGGCTTCTGTGGCATGTATGGTACTAGTATGAGTCTCATGTTGCAGTGCAGAAGGAAGATGGATGCAGACAAAAAGGAAATAGTCACAGTATACCAACCCCTTCATGTGCCATAGAAATGAGCTCGCTGCATCATTTGCGCACCCTCTTTCACTGATAACAAAACACATTTCAGATGTAGCTGTTGTCTGTGATTCTGAAGCCAAACAATAGTGATTCAGGGACTGATCCTTGGCCCCAAAGCTTAGAGGTACAAACTGGCTTACTGTCACACTATTGAGCCCTATCTCTCTCTACAAACTGTTCTCAGACTTGCTATTGATCATGTGCCCCTGGACCTCCTCTAGACCCAGAGGTTGCGCCTATGATCCAAAGACGTAATTATGATTTTTTAATGTTGTTTTTTTTTCCAGGTCATAGCTTCGGAAATAATGTGAATGGTATTCTTCAGTGTGACTTTTAGGGTAGTTGTTACCTGTACAGGTATGTTTCAGGAGGGAACATGAGAGTGCAAAACTTTTAGGATGTTGGTGGAATGCTGTCTGGGACAGAGGAAACCACCCCTGTGCAGTCACAACCATAGTGCCTTTTGAGAACAGTTCCTAGAGTAATCAATGCATTGAGTTGTGCCTGAGAATATTCCTTGAGAAACCCAGATGGAGTATGCATAGATGAGAGAATTAACAATTATGCAAACTAAGTAATACAGAGGTATAGTCTTTGATATTGCTCCCTGATACTCTATTTAGCAATATAGATGTAGGTATATTCAGTATGGCCTTGAACATGTTCCCAGTTCTGCTGATTATGTAGCTTACTTCTGGTTTAAATTAAAATTACTGATATGGATTAAAAAGAAAATGTTAACAAAGGATGGAAAACAATAGCATAATTATTGTAGAGATGCTCTTGATGTTTTTTCTAATTGGATTTCAGACGAAATCGATATTAAAGCAAAGTGATCAGCACTGGCACTTAAAATCTCCTACCACTTAAATTCACTTTGTGAATTACAAAGTAGACGGGATAATTCAGATCAGTATTAATCTTGGTAAACATAGGCTTACAAAATGTCATGCAAACCCTAAGTGAGCAATGATAACTAAACCCCAAATGGGAGTGTGTGTAAGTGAGGTTATATAATTTGTTGGCAGACAGTGTTTTTATTTCCTTAGCAGGAAAAATATGGATTATGGCTATGGCTCATAAACTGTGAAGAGTTAGCATTACTGGATTACAAAATGAACACTAAAGAGATGTTAAATGGTTTAGAACAGAACAAAGACAATGGAAGTAACAAGATTTGTGCCAGTTACCAACCTCGCCATTTGTGCCTTTTGTCGGCAGCCAGTTGGTGGGATGGGGGAGAGAATCTGAAGGGCAAAAGTGAGAAAACTCATGTGTTGAGATAAGAACAGTTTAATAATGGGAAAAATAACAACAACAACAACAACAACAACAAAACAATAATAATAAAGAATTGTAATGAAAAGGAAAACGAGTGAGAGAGAGGAGCAAAACCCAGGAAAAACAAGGGATGCAACCACTTACCACCTGCCAACAGGCGCCCAGCCAGTCCCCAAGCAGCGATCGCTGCTCCCCGGTCGACTGCCCCTAGTTTATACACGAAGCATGATGTCATATGGTATGGAATATCCCTTTGGCCAGTTTGGATCCGCTGTCTTGGCTGTACCTCCTCCCAGCTTGTGCACCTGGCAAAGCATGGGAAGCTGAAAAGTCCTTGACTTGGTGTAAACACTACTTAGCAACAACTAAAACATCAGTGTGTTACCAACGTTATTCTCATACTAAATCCAAACCACAGTACTATACCAGCTGCTAGGAAGAATATTAACTCTATTCCAGCTGAAACCAGGACACTCATAAAAAAGATATTCATTGCTATTTTTCCACCATGCTACATATTTCCTCATAGTTTCTCAATGTGTTTAGTTATACCGATATCTCGTAGATATCTCTTCAATTTGTTCTGTCATAAAAACGTGCTGAAACTGATCTTTTATCCCCTGCAATGCTCTAAATCACCTTCATTTCTCCTTTTGTTCCTAGTTTGTTCAATGGTCTAGTACCCTTCTCATATATTTCTTAGTTCTGATAGGGTTAAACATGTTTTCTTGTTTGGTTGGTTGGGGTTTTTTTCCCCTTTCAAACATTTCAAATGCTTGAAGAATAATCAGGAGATTGTAACAAGCAAGAACTGCTAAAGAAGTTTAGAATATAAATGGTAAACCAAAATTACTATTTACAATGTAAGGTAGAGTTTGGCCCTGATTATTTCTTCTTATGGAGGAATATAGCTTTTAATCTTAAGGAAATTATCCATAACCCAATCTCAGTATCAATTCACTTTTCCCAATGAATTGGGAAGTAAAAGGAATAGAATCAGCTGTTGAAGTAAGCCAGTGAGCTAGCTCTTAAAACATTTTTTTAATGATGAAAAGTGATTTATCATAATTTATAATGTACTTATATTAACTTGTAGGTCATATATCATGTAAAGATCTTGGTAAGAATTTGGGCCTTAATGGACAAATAGAGCTTAATATTAATATAACTGAGACAAATTTTCCATGCACTTAAACTGGAGTAAATCTAAACTAAGACATTCTTCCAATGTTATGCTAGTAACTCCTTAGGTAGGCTGAAAGCAGAGTTTTCCCTATTAATCTAATATCTCATAATAATAAAAGTATATGGCAGAATATTTAACAAGATAAAAAAACAAAATTAGATTTTTATTTATTTGTAAAGTGAAAAATTATTACAATTAAGCTGCCCTGGAAGATAAACTTGTATTTCTTTAAACTTAAATTATAGTAATTAATATATATTTTCTAACTACAATAGTATGTTCAGAGATGAAAGTCACACTTTACTAAAACATTCTGTTCTAGAAAATAAAGTTTTCTTAAGGGTGAAAAAGGCAAATAATTTCTTAAAATAGTAGAATACTTATTGTCATCTGAAACAAAGCTTTTGGTTGTAAATTTCTTGGTACTTTCACTCATAACAGTATGCATTTACTGTTACATAAAGAACCAATTTCATTTAGGGCAATTTGATCCAGGGTTCAAAAGTTTTAAACAGTAGTATCTTTAGTCATGAAACTCTATGTTTTATTGATTTTTTTTCCTTTTTTTTATTAAATCAAGCTTTTTCACTTAAAGGACTTAACTTTCATTTATTTATTTAAAGTTTTAATTGAAAATTACTCTCATGGTTTAACCCTAGCCAGCAAATAAACCCCACACAGCTGCTCACTCACCCCCCCTCTCCGGTGGAATGGGGGAGAGAATCGGGAGGGCACAAGTAGGAAAACTCGCAGGTTGAGATAAAAACAGTTTAATAATTGAAATAAATCAAAGTAGAACAGTAATAACAACAATGATAACAGCAACAATAACAGCATATACAAAGCAGGCAATGCACATTGCAACTGCTTACCAACCGCCGACCGCGTAGCAGGAACTGGGGGTGAGCCCCCCCCAGAAACTGGGGGTGAGCCCCCCCCTCCCCGCCACCCCTGGTTTTTATACTGAGCATGATGTCAGATGGTATAGAATACCCCATTGGCCAGCTGGGTCAACCACTCCGGCTAGGCTCCCCCACCCCGAAACAGCTTCCCCTGCATGTGGCAGGGCATGGGAGGCTGAAAAGAGAAACAAAATCTCCCCGGTGCAAGCACCACCCAGCAACAACCAAAGCGTCAATGGGCCATCAACGCTCCTCTCATACCAAACCTGAAACACAGCACAGCCCCCAAGCTACTGGGAAGAATGTTAACTCTGTCCCAGCCGGAAACAGGACAATTACCTATGCAATAAAGTTAAAATATCCTGTGGATTATGTTCTAAAATAATCTGAAGAATTATTTTTGTGTGTGTTTTGGTAGAATTTGATGGTGATTTTTCCTTCCAATAAATATGTTCTGACAATTTTTATCATCCTGAATATTTGTTTTAGACTGAATAGTTTATCTTCACCGAGAATGACACAACTTTTCCCTTATTTGTCCTCTCCACGATTTGATCTTCCTTTGTTAATTATAAGGCATACAATTTCAAAGTTAAGTTTTCCAGAAAACTCCTTTGTTACCGAGTGGCTGGGTGTCTTCCAAATTGTTCTATGTGATACTAATTCGAGCATCCAGTATGTTGAAATAATCTCAGCCTTAGAGTTTGTTCAAGTAATTACCTGTAGTGTTCTTATTTGAGTCACAGAAACAGGCCTAAACTTTTTAAGACTGGGGGTTAAGTTTACTACATGAAGTATTTGTATGTTTTTTCAAATTATAATTCTATACCTGCATTTTACTTATACTTTAAAATGCTTGTTCAGTGCTTTTTTCCCCTCCAATTAAAAATTTTAGGCAAAAATAACTAACCAAAATAAAGCCATTTCAATTTGGCATGTTATAATGATCGGTAAAGTTAAATGCCAAGAACTTAGATTCTCTTATATAAGCATGGTGCTTCTTGCCAGCAGAAGGAGGGTCCAGACAGAAGAGAAGCTGGAGAAGGTGAAAAGTGAGGGAGAGGGAAGGAGGGGAGGAGTGAAATTGATAGACTGAGAGGATGCTGGACTAGTGCCAATACAGCTGAAGTCAAAAGAAAGACACTCATTGATTTCCAAGGCAATTGGATCAGACCCATTGTCTGATGCTACTTCATTTTTTATATATAGCAAGTGGGAGTTACAGCCAAATTTTCAAACTGCTAAATTTGATACTAAAAATTCCAGCTTCTCATTTTCTGAAATTCCTTGGTTTTGTCCCAATGTATAATTCAGCCCCTCTGACTGGCTGTGCTCCTAGCATACAGCAAATTTTGTTTTTATAGATAGCCTCACTGAAGGTCATTGGGGAAGAATTCCAATGAAGTAGTCCTCTTCTGGGTGGGTAAATCTTGCAGCTATAGGTCACTATTGCTTTGAAGGTCTCTGCTTGCTGCTCCAGCTGGTACTGAGGAAGGGGCTACAGCTCTCCCCTCCAGCTCTCCCAAGCCAGGCTTGTTGGGATTGAGGGTACCAGGGGTCGCTTAGAATATAGAAGTGCTGTGTTGGAGCACTTCAAGTCTGTAGTATACGGTGTGAAAAATGGGGTATCTGGTTCAGTTAAGATGTGGCATAATAGTACTAGTAATTAAAATTTTCTATTTCTACAGAAAATTGGCAGTTCAATTTTTTGCCATCATTTGTCATTATTTACAATTGTTACTTTCAGGTCTCCCTTTTTCACACCTTACCCTGCCTGAAATGCCTCTGTTTAAGCCGCATCCTCTCACACTTTCCCCACATCTGTAGTCCTGCCTCTGTCCTTTGAACCAACAGAAGGCTGCATTTGATACATTTCAAGTTGGAGAGAGAGCAGCCATTATATTCTTCTGTTCTTTCACTTGTAAGGATTTGTTGTGATTTTTTAACTCAAATTTATAATGATTATTTTTTCCTTAAAGAATTTAAAAAAAAAAAAAAACAATTATCAACATTTATTGATTAAATGAAATGTTAATAAGCCTAGTTATGACTTAGTCTGTATTATTAGTTCCATTGACCTCAGCAGGGTTTCTTATCTGAATAAGGGTTATTGAATTTTGAGCCTGTATTAGGAAGGTTATCTTGCAAATAGAAGGGCAAGAAATAGTATAGCTTTGTTTCTGTAGAAAATGTAATGGCTCTAAGAAGCTTTTTATGGGATCTCAGATGCTGAGAATGACAATGTAGAATATTAACTACCCAATGGAAAGAAGTTTCCATGCTGCAGGCTGAATGAGACCTAGATTAAATCTGTTGTGGATACAGTAATTATTATAATTATTTACCGAGCTTCGTCTGTGCTGTAATTTACTCTATGGTATTTGACAGGAGACACAAAACCATGACTGTCAGAGTTGTATAAAACTCTTTACTGTATGGTACATTTCAAACTAAGACAGACAATAATTCTGCACATAGGTTCAGATGACAAATTGGATATGAAAGGAAAGATGTGAACTCAGTGAGCTATGAAGATGTGTGTCTGTCTATAAATTTATTATGTATATCCTTAAGCATATAGTAGTTTGATCAAATGAATAATGTACTTGTAAATCAGATAACTCGTTTATCTGTGTTCTCAACTGAAATTTTAAATCTCATCTAAAGAAACACATTGTTTCACCCAATCTATGTCCTATTTCATTCAAGCAGTTTTACTCTGAGAATAAAGACTCAGGGGTGCATACACAGGAGTGTTTTCATATGCTGTTTGTATTTGTATCTATTTTTCACAGCAAGAAAACTGCTTGTTTTGTAAGACTAGCAATTTGCTTTCACTCATACAGGCATTTCTGTAAACAGGAGCTGAAATTCAGGCCCAGTCAGGAAGTTTCTGAGTATCTGTTGTCATCTGCTGAATATTTTGAACTCTCACTGATGTTGTGGCATCTCAGCAGCATGCGAGAGCAACTCATTGCCTCACAAAATAAGGCTTTAACCAGAGAAAATATAGCAACAACACACATTAGATTGATAGTTAAACCTGTCTCTAGGGCAGTGAAAGATACAGACTTAAATTGTCTCAAGAAACAGAGTAACTTTAGTGTGGACACACTCTGACTTTTTGACTCTTCTATAAGAGGTCACTGCCCTGACACTAGCTGCTACTACCATACCTTGTGTGGAAATTGGTTGTGCTTGGGTGTGTGAGGACAATGTCTATTCAACAAGCAGACAAACACGTAGGTTTTGGTTCCCAAGGATATCTAGTTACACTGATTACCACAGCCTGAGACAAAGACAGAACACAGAACTGTAGGCATGCAGGAGATTTTCAGGTGAAAAATAAACACCCCATATGAATCAAAGCAGCTCAAGGGAGATCTCTAGTATTTGTCTGCAGGGGAATTCTTAACGATAATATTGGATTGTTTGTCAAACTTTAATAAATCTGATTTTTATCAAAAAACATGGGCATGTGCAAAACCACAAATTTATGGATCTTGAAGACTGTGAAGCGGAATAGCAAGCTTTTATGAAGAAATAGCTCCTGTGGGGTGCAGATGAGAAGGGATTTTCAACATTTCAGTTGATATAGATACTTTCAGTTTACACCTAAATCTCAATTTAGCAGCTTAGATTCCTTACAGGACCTTAGATGGTTGAGTTCTTCATAGTCTTGATTGACTAATAACCCAGCTAACTAAATAAATCTCTTTTACCATAGTTATCTTTTGTTGCTTAGTCAGCTGTATGTCTGAATATCTGTAAGAGTAACATGGTTTGTCACGGGTATACTCATTTTGGCAAGCTGAGGCTACAGCCTGTTCATTCTAGCAGTTATAGAAAATGTACAAATGTAATAAAGTTTAATTTCTTTGATTGAACTTCTTTAGGTGTCAAATTGGTAGAATTGTCACTTTAAACATAAAAGGATAATTTTTCTCTTCATTAGCTGGAAGTAATACTGTGACATACAGCCTGGTTTTAATATCTTCTTGTTTTGCAATAGTCTGCATTTACCAGTATATTTATACCATCTATAAATTATTTGAGTTAAAATTGTTGTTCATCTTGTACAACTCATATGATTCATCAATAGTTTCCATTTTGCTTATGCTCAGAAGTAAGTATAGTTCTTTATATTCATAGTAGTCATATTGTAGTATGCCTTCAGCACATGCCTTCAGCTGTTTGCGAGAAATCCTTCCTCAGAAGTGGGATCCATGCTACAATGTTCGTGTGTGCCTTGCTTTCTACAATAACATGTTGTGTTAGGCTCTCCCACAAAGGCGTGGTATAATCCTTATAATAGATAAAATCAAGCTCAAATACATGTATACTTGGTGTTTCAGTGAATATGAAGAAATGTTTTCCCAGGAGGCCAATATCTGAAGTCAATACTTATCCTGTTGGATAATAAATTGTGTTATTCACTTCAGCGAAGATCAATATTTCCTCAGTGGATTGCTAAGATAAAAGTGATCTGGTCTAACTTTAGCCTATGCTGTATCAAATGTGGATATTCTTACTTCTACTAATGTTTCACAGAAGTGAATTGCAATATTCTTGGATAACTTGACAGTTAGTTATGATACAAGGAAATAATGATAAAATATAACCTTTCTATGTAACATTTTGTATATATTATGGTGCAGTGCAAAGTTAGTATATAAGTTAGTACAACTTCATTTTAGTGGAGCTGAATTAATGCATAGCACTTCAAGTTAAAATTTGTATCATGGAGTATAAGAAACCTAATAAAAAGGAAATAAACAGAGATGCAGAATTTTGTTAGAACTGATCATGAGTTGTATATATTGTCACTCCATTACCTTAGCTAATGATGGATGCTATCATGTACTCAAAAAGAGAAGAATTCTATAAACACATTCAAATAAAAGCAGTCTAGACTTTGGCTAATTCTCAAAGAATTAAAAAATATGGATGCAAATGTTGCTGTTATCCAAAGAATCTTTATATAGAAATAAGAAACTATGCAACCTTTCTGTACTCTAGAAATTAATCTTCTGTACTGACCCAGTGTGCTCTGGAAAATCCTATTTCCAGTATGTCTATTCCAATCAGAAGGCACCAGAAATCATTTTTGTCATTCAGCTGGATAAAAGTAAGAAGAAACAATATTTGCATGTAACCACAGCTTCCCAAAGATCTTGCCTGTAAGCTACTTTATCTAAACATTTATTTTTTAACCTTTGTTTTGGTTTTTGTCTTATTAGAAAGGAAAATAACAAAGCAGAATCACCCCACTGTAAAATATCAAATTGTTCTTTAGCAAAACCAATAAAACCGCAATGTTATTTGAAGGCATCAAGTGATTTAACAGTAAGTCCTCATCCCATTATGCATCTCTCTTTTAATTAAGTAGGTTCCCCGAATGACTTTAAAATTAATAAATGAGTATTTCACTAATTATTTGCACCTACAGCCTTTACAATTGAAGCTTGTTTCAAAAAGACAAACACTCACTTCCTAAAAAGAACTACAGCTTAATAGTGGAATATGGCTGATGTTGTATCACATTTTGTGCAACAATATCAGCAGGGAAAAAATAGGATTGGGAACCCAGGTAGCAAATTAGATTGATGTGTTGTCCTCGACATACTGGCATTTTCATTTCTGAGGCCTACCAAGTCCAAAACAAAACCATTTTTTATACTTGTTCAAAGTCTCAAGAGAAATGAGTTCAGGTGGTCTAGCCCAGTTTTTCATGTACAAGAGGACACATCAAAAAGCTGTCTTGTGTTGATAGTAATTCATCACTCTCGTCTGTGAAAAGCCATGGGATTACAAGCATGGGGAAAAAAAAAGTACTGCTAACCACATTTTTTCCACCAACTATATCTCTCTGGCCCATTTTGTATGAATATATGAGCAGACATGTCAAGGGACGGAATGAAGATCATGTCTTCATGATTATCAAGGACTGTTTTTTAATTCACATTTCCTACTCCTTGCCTCTGACTGAAGCTCAATATAATGAAACAAAATCTCAAAGTATGGAAAGCAAAACAATGGAAGCTATAACTTAAAGAAGAACAGGTAGTGAAAAATGTAAGTCACTGAAGAACACTGATGAGATGTTAAAAATGTAATCAAGCAGCATGTCACTGTGTACGGTTTAATTCTTTCAATCTCCTAAAATGACCTTGTGAAAATTAGAACACTTGAAAATGTTGAATCTTCGGTAAGTCTTTTCCCTCAGGTTTAACGAAGGAGACAGAAGAGAGATTACTGATATGATTATGTTCAAGTTAAAAGATTTCTCTGAGGAATATCTATATTAAGAACACTGTTTAGTTTTCAGCGATGTCAGAGACACGTTTTTGGAGATGCTGCAATGTCACACCACAATGTGCAAAATTGTTTTCAGTGGCTGTTTTTATACTTTCTGTTCTTTCAGTCCTCCAGAACTCATTCCATAAAACTCCGGTGAGGGGAGGGAGTTTCATCATCATGATGACAGGAAAAAGAAAGACCTGCATTGTCTATGTTTTCCTAAAGTTCTTGTAGATGAGGACAGAACACAACTTAACTTAGCATGACCATAGTAGATTATTGAAAAGAAATTTAACTAGGGGTTCAATGTTTGTCAGCAGTATCTTCCTAACACTACAAAGTTGGGGGAGTGTGAATTTCTGCCACTTTGTATTCTTTCTTTGGGACATACAAGAGACTAGCATAGACACAAGTGAGATAGAGCTGACGTAAAAGGGAGAGGAGGTATTGAAGAAAAAAAGCTGTTTTGTTCAAGAACATGTTCAGTTCCATTGGCAATGTCATAATCAGTGTAGATGGTACAATAAAATAATTTATCCCCACTAACTAACACTGAAATGGACGGTTTCAGTAACAATTCATTATAAATTCTCTTGGAGAAAATGAGCTCAACTGGTAATAACACAACAATGTTTAGAACAAAGAAGAGAACTCTATAGCAAGCCCTTGAGATTGTTTATTCTGACAGAGTCTATGATGTTTAGAAACAGTGCAATATCATCTTCTGAAGTATTTGAGCACATGTAAAATGAAGTAATTAATATCCTATTCACTAAGTATTGTTTCCAATAACCATGATACAAGCAGAAATTCTAAATAACATATTTAAATAGCAAAATTTAAGTTTGCTCAAAAGCTTATCAGGAAATATGCAATTTTTGTATTAGATAGTAAAGAAATTCATAGGTTTAGTCTGCAAGTGGCACTGGCAGAAAAAGTAGCTGCTGTTCAGACAGCTGTAATTTGGAGGGTCTGTACTATGTGACTCTCATTATCTAATATTTATGTATAATTTGGATGTACATCAAGAAAGAGTACAAATACTACAGTTTCTCAGTGGACTGGATATACTGTGATAATAAGAACCAGTCAAAGGATCCATTTATTGTTATAATTCAGTAACTTTACATTTTTTTTAGGTTCCCATACACAATGTTAACAGAAATATATATAAGTGTATTATATGTAAATTATTCTAGTAGAGACATTTTCAGTAGATCCAGTGGTATTACACTTTTATCATTTAGACTGTTTAGATAAGTGGTCATTAGTGGTCATGAACGTGACAGACCCAGCAGTTAGGTTTGCAGTTGACTTTCATTGACAGATTTCTTAAGGCAGTCACGATTTCTGAGCAATTTTACTGTATTTGATTTTCAGAAGCTACGTGAAGAGCTTTTATTTTAGGGTAAAACCTTAAAATTAGAGGTGCATGCAAACCACAAAATCCTCATATTACTGATGTGGCTTTTGAAAACCCATAATAGTTAGGCCTAAATCAGTCTGTAACTTCAGTTCATGATAGCATAGGGATATTGGGCAGTTAAATTTTAGCTTGCTCTCTTAATTATTATTAACATTATTATTAAAATTAAGATAATTATTTATTAGTAGTATTAACTAATAAGATCTGTACTAAAAGTAACCTCCCATCTTCTCTCTCTTCTCTTACAGTATTTACATTAATCTTTTCTGTGCTCTGGTTTTCTTTGCAGCCCACAGACAGTACACTATAGCACTGTAACTGAATCTGTAGAGAACTGCACCACTTTGGGTAAGAAATAATGGCCAGGAGTAAAAGGGCAAAGAATGGGATCTAAATTAAGTTGGCTTGTTTCTGAAACCTGGGTGTTTGTATAACTCACCCAAAAATCTCTAAGAAAGCAGGTAGAAATTCTATTACTTGTATTCGTTAAAGAAGGCACCTGGACTCTACCTGGGTTCCTTTGTTGTTCTAGTTTCTAATAAACATGTGCAATTTCTCAAAGAAAAAAATTGTGATCATTTTATTCACATAAAGAATACAAAAGCAAAAACTTGTCACAGAAAACATTTTCTGCATGAAGTTAATAACACAACAATGATGTGACTGGACCTGCTGCATAAAAATGTACTGTTCTCAGATAGACAATGTGTTCCCATAAATTGACGTCATCTCATCTGTGACAGTAAATAATGACTAGCATTATTTAAATTAAGCAATATAGCTTCTTTTCCTCATTATCTGTATTTCGGCACTGCTGGACTGTAAGCAAGGACTTTCAAGAAGAAAAAAAAAAAGAAGCCTAATAGTTTATTTTTCTCTATGTCTATCAAAATAAATTTGATCTTATGAGGGTAACATGGTCATCCACAACAATAAACATCATATGCTGTTGTTGTATGAATATGCATGCTGTTGCAGGGAACAATTCAGGATACCAAGAAGGTATTTTAAACTGCAAATCTCCGTAGAAGAATAATAGTTGAAGACTAAGAGGCTAGGGACAGTGGAAGGGAAGAGACTATTTTTTTAAGGAAAGCTGTTCTGTAATCTGACTTCTATTTAAAATACACAGTCCCCTTCAGATTCTGTACACCAATAATTCTTCATAAAAAGGACATCTATCCTGAAGCTGTAATGCTATTTCCATTTTTCAAACATTTTTAGCTTAGTTTTCCAGTAAAAAAAGTAAAGTGAAATGTTTGATTTTGGATCAAGACATTGTTCAACAGGTTCAGTTCAGTGTAGTGTTTTTCCAGGACTTTTCAGGATTCATTTGTACTCATGCAACATTCTCCAAGGACAGAAATTAGAGAGGAAGATACTATTTGGTTGAAGTGGAGCAGTCAAAATTATGCATCATGACTATCAAAGAGAATTGATATGAATTGTCCAGCTACAAAATCTGGTCCATAGAGGAGAACAGGCTTATGAGTCATTTGAGTAATAACTCTCTTGAGGCCTGTGGCCACACATGGGACACAATCAATGTCCAAGTGACCTGAATGAAAATGTTTCATTGTGTCTTTTGATTTTGTTCTTATAAAAGATGAAAATCATGTTGATGTATTAGCATTGCACATAGGATGGAAAGCCAGACTTTATATCTTATAAAATATAATCCTGGAAAAAAAAAGGAAAGGAATGATGAAATAATGATTCTATACCATGCCACAGTGTTTAAAGTTCTACAATATCACAAAAATAACTAACTACAAGAGCAGTCCATCCCAACAAGTAAGAAATCGGGCAAAAATGCCAAGAGCCCTGCATGGATGGACAAGGAGCTCTTAACAAAAGTCAAACATAAAAAGGAATTATATATAGAAGGAGGAAGCAGCAGGGACAGGTAAACTGAGAGGAATCTAGCATGCAGGAATGAGGTTAGGAAACCCAAAGCCCACCTGGAATTGAACCTGGCAAGGGATGTCAAAAGCAACCAGAAGGGCTTCTAAAAGTACATAAGTAACAAAAAGAATACTAGGGAAATTGTGGGCCTGCTGCTGCATGAGGCAGTGGCATTGATGACACAGGATATGCAAAAGACATGTATTGAATGCCTTCTTTGCCACAGACTTTACTAGGAAGACTGACCTTAAGAGATCCAAGGCCCCAGAGACCAGAGGGAAAGACTGGAGGAAGGAAGACTTACCCTTGATAGAAGAGGATTGGGTCACGGAATACTTAAGCAAACTGGACACACATAAATCCATGGGCCCTGATGGGATGCACCCAGAAGTGCGGAAGGAGCTGGCTGATGTCACTAGAGGCCACTCGGTAATCTTTGAAAGATCATGGAGATTGGGAGAAGTGCTTGAGGGCTGAACGAAGGCAAATGTCACTCCTATTTTCATAAAGGGCAAAGGACCACCAAACTACAGACCAGGGAACCTCATCTCGTTCCCTGGGAAGGTGAAGAGACAACTAATCCTGGGAATAATTTCCAGGCACATCAAAGACAAGAAAATCATCAGGAGTAGCCAGCATGGCTTCACCGAGGGGAATTCATGCTTGACCAACTTGATAAACCTCTACAATGAAATGGCTAGCTTGGTAGACTAGGGGAGGACAGTAGATACTGTCTACCTTGACTTCAGTAAGGCTTTCAACATTGTACACCATAAGATCCTCGTAGAGATGCTAATGATGTGTGAGCTGGATGAGCAGACAGTGAGGTGGATTGAAAACTACCTGAACGGCCAGGCCCAGAGAGTGGTGGTCACTGGAACAAAGTCTAATTGGAAGCCAGTGACTAGCAGTGTACCCCAGGGGTCAATACTTGGTCCAATCCTGTTCAACATCTTTGTTAATGATCTGAATGGTGGGGCAGAGTGTAGCCTCAGCAAGTTTGCTGATGACACCAAACTGGGAGGATTGGCTGATATGCCAGAAGGTTGTGCTGTTGTCCAGAGGGACCTCAACAGGCTGGAGAAATGGGCCAAGAGGAATCTCATGAAGTTCAACAAGGAGAAGTTCAAAAGTCCTGCACCTGGAAAGGAACAACCCCATGCACCAATATATGTTGGGTGCTAACCGGCTAGAAAGCAGATTTGCAGAAAATGCCTTTTGGGGTCAAGTTAAACAGGAGCCAGTGGTGTGCCCTTGCCACAAAGAAGGCTAATGGTTTCCTGGGTTGCATTAGGCAAAGTGTTGCCAGCAGGTCATAGGAGGTGATCCTTCCCCTCTACTCAGCACTGGTGAGGCCACACCTGGAGTACTGTCCCAGTAAAAGAGTGCCATGGACATACTGGAGAGAGTCCAACAAAGGGCCACAAAGATGATGAAGGGGCTGGAGCATCTCTCTTAGGAAATGCTGAGAGAACTGGGACTGTTCAGCCTAGAAGAGAGAAGGCGCAGGGGGATCTGGTATATAAATGCCTGAAGGGCGGGTGCAAATAGGAGGTGGCCAGGCTCTTCTCAGTGGTTCCCAGTGACAGGACCAGAGGCAATGAACACAAACTGAAACACAGGAGGTTCCTTCTGAGCATCAGAAAATACTTTTTCACTGTGAGGCTGACTAAGAACTGGCACAGGTTGCCCAGAGATGTTGTGGAGTATCCATCCTTCAAAAGGTAGGAGATATTCAAAAGCCATCTGGACATCGTCCTGGGCAACTGGCTCTAGGTGGCCCTGCTTGAGCAGGGGGGTTGGACCAGATGACCTCCAAAGGTCATCCCTTCCAACCTCAACTTTTTCTGTGATTCTGTGAAAATCCTTTGTGATTTATTTTTATGGTGTGTTAATAGGTCAGACAAATGAGTGTCCTGTGAGATTAGCTTCTGCACACTGTAAATTCCTTATAACAGAATTTCTCTCTGTATTTAACCTTGGGTTATGAAATGCCTTAAAGCATTTGGTTTATCAACATAAATCCCTGTTAGAATCATTTCAGAGAAGTCTTGAATCTTGCTGGTCTACATTGTTAAAAGACTTTAGGAACCAATGAGACCTCTTCAAAGCTAATCCAACATTTTATAGTGAGTGAGATTAAAGAACACATGGTCTGGTCACATCTGCTTCATTCTGTGAGCAAGTATGTTGTTGCAATCTGTAGAAGCTGGGAATAGCAGAGGAGTCATACTGAGAGGCCTGGCAAATGACAGTTGTGCTAATGTCCTTGGTGGCATACATTGTATGGCCCCTGGAAAATAAATAAGTGATCAACATGATTTAACTGTACCGCTGGAAATATTGTCAAAATATGTCTAAACATGATTCACTGTGAAACAAGTGGTGTTGCTTAAAATACCTCTCAGAAGTTAGCCTGGCCTGCTATTTGAAGCCTGTGCCTTTTGAAGAACAGAGCATACAGAAGAGCAGGGAGCCTCTCTATAGTGATGACTTTTTTGTCTTCCTATAAGGTTATTGACACATTCAGCATAAGGTATATATGAAGATGACTTCTGAACTACTGGTGCATACCTTGCAGTCATAGGAACGTTTAGCCTAGGAACCTTTCTGTGTAAAGAACAAGTCACCAAGGGCCACAATGAAAAAAAAAAAAGAAGTATGAATCATAAGCATCACACACTCACCATAGTTTTTCAGATCAAAAACTTTTTCTAGGAAGTGATGCTGATGTGGCAGTCAAATACGCTGAATGATCTAATAAGGCATGCTTTTCCATTTCAGATTCTGTGATCTTATCATTAGGTCAGTTAAATCAGAAATTGCCTTTCAGCTTAAAAGAGCAGATCACTTTCAAAAATCACATTGCTGTCAAGATATCTGATTGGCAGTTTTATTTATGGGTCAGCCATGGTTAAAATAACTGACCATGTTTGTTCATTTGAATCTCTTTCTTTTCATGTGCGTGCTATTTTCACACTAGAGTAGGAGAAAACAGAAGAAACAAAAACCTGCTTTTAACTCTGTGAGACTGTCCACAGTTTCAGTTGATTCTATTTCAAGTGAACACAAATATTGGTGTTAATATTATAACATGTTTGACGCCTTTCTAATTTTAGATGTGTAATTGCACTTTGAAGTGTATTTCATCACTACCTGAAAGAAGACCTTGATTTGCCTTACAACACATTCATTTTCATTTCTCATCAAATGCATTTATTGACAGATACTCCTTGCATGTTAGAAACAAATACTAACTAGAACAGTTCTTCTTCTTTATATAGACAGTCTTTACTGCAAAACATTTAATTCTGACCGCCTTTCCTCTCAAATGGGCCATAGATCAAAAGTATATACCTTATTGTTTATTAGTTTGCACATTTCCAAGAGTTCATGGTAAGTTTACTCCTATGTCGTTATCTGGTTTTCTTTGGTGTCCAGTGATTAAAATAATGACTTGGCAATAATTTCATCAATTTTGTACACAGATGAAAAATTCACACTTTTTTTTGCATCAATTGTGTGAATTCAACAAAAAGTATCTTTTTAATCTTTCTCTTCACAGTGAAACCTTAAAAAAAAATATTATAAGGTCATAGGAAATTGCAAAGAAAAGGTCAGTCAGCTAGTGGCTACTTAGCATACAGCTTTTGGTGATCTGCTGCTCCTGAGATTTCCACTTCACAGAATTTTACACTTTAAGATAAGTAATTAATTGCTGAAAACATGCATGATCTCTGTATTTTTTTCCTGTGGTAGCACATATTAAATATCTTATTTTTATTTACATAATTTCCATGCTGGTGCAATTGATACATCTGTTTTATATCTGAAATGTTATTTGTGATTACTCGTTCTGCACTAATTGGATTCCAGAGGCCTCTATTGGTCAATCACTTCTTCCCTATGTTATCTTCTAAAGTCTTAAGTATGTGATTCTCCAGTTGGTCAGGAAAATCCAAATGCTTTCTATAAACTGACATAGTAGTGAAAAAGAAATCTAAATTTGAAACAGGAGGTTACTTTGATCTATTTTACAAAATATTATTGCAGAGCATTTCTTTTTTTGTTATTTCTTTTTTATTCTTTCTGAGGATACAAAAAAAAAGAAAGAAATAGACTATCTAGTTTGTGATTTTAGATTCATCTTAGATATAGTCAACACTGTTACTCACAGATTCTGTGTGCTGCTTTGGATATAGAATCAATCATAGAATCATAGAATCATTAAGGTTGGAAAAGACCTCTAAGATCATCAAGTCCAACCGTTAACCCAACACCACCATGCCCACTAAACCATGTCCCTAAGCACCTCATCTACACGTCTTTTAAATACCTCCAGAGATGGCGACTCCACCACTTCCCTCGGCAGCCTGTTCCAAGGCCTGATCACTCTTTCAGTAAAGAAGTTTTTCCTAATGTCCAGTCTAAACCTCCCCTGGTGCAACTTGAGGCCATTTCCTCTCATCCTATGGCTGGTTACTTGGGAGAAGAGACCAACCCCCACCTCGCTACAACCTCCTTTCAGGTAGTTGTAGAGCGCGATGAGGTCTCCCCTCAGCCTCCTCTTCTCCAGACTAAACAGCCCCAGTTCCCTCAGCCGCTCCTCATAAGACTTGTTCCCCAGACCCTTCACCAGCTTCGTTGCCCTTCTCTGGACACGCTCCAGCACCTCAATGTCCTTCTTGTAGTGAGGGGCCCAAAACTGAACACAGTATTCGAGGTGCGGCCTCACCAGGGCCGAGTACAGGGGCATGATCACCTCCCTACTCCTGCTGGCCACACTATTTCTGATACAGGCCATAGCTGGTATTATGTTTGGTATTATAGAGCCAAAGCTTTTTTCTTTTTTTTTTTAATTGACACTGGTAAATTTACTAGGCTCACATTGTTTGAGTAACTTAAGTTCCTCAATGACTCAGAAGCCATTTAAGATATATTTTATCTTTCTCCGGTTTAATAAATTAACAGAATTAAGCTTTTGTGTGACTTCATCCTTTGAAACTCTTACCAGAAAGTGAATGTCTATAAGCATTTGTACAAATTAGGTGACTGCTGTTGTAAGGAATAAATCATTATGAATTTGCTCATTGTTAATGCAATATGCTTGGCTTCTGGGGTATTACTGTTCTTGCTTTTATGACTGTCAGCTGTCTGCTTTATGCTTGCAGCCAGCCAAATTTTGAAGTCCTTACTCTGGCACGGAAAGTATTGCAGCCACTGGGAGATTTTCCAGAATGCCAACTTCATGTTTTATACAACAGTATTGCTTAGTTCAAAAGATTTAAACTTCTACTCAGACAAGGGTACATAGATACTATTGATCTAGTATGTGGATATTGATTATCTGACATTAGAATTTGATCCTGATAGTCTGTCTGCTTCTGAAACCCAGACAATTCTCTGCTATAAAGTTTACAGGTTCTTAAATTCCAATCTGATTAGATGGATCTTAGTGAAGCTCCCTGAATTTGTCTAAGTAAGCAGACCATTATCACTGTATTATCTCCAGGCTAACTTGGATCTTTTCAAATGAGCAGATTTGAATTTTCTCCATTTAGAGTTACTATAGTCTAGATCTTTTTCTGCGTTCTGAATAAAACACAGAGATGGGTGTCTTCTGGTATATACCTTTGAAGGAAAACTAAGCTGTTTCTTAAATCTAATCATATATGGGTCAGAATCATGCCTAACAAATCTATTACAGTTTTTTAAGGAATGAGTGTATATACAAATAAATTAATCTAATGTGCTTGAAAACAAAAACTGACAATGTTTTTAGGAGGCTTTTAGGCATAAAAGCTTTTACGGAGACAGAACTGTTATGGAATGTTACTCCTGTGGTGAAAAGATAGGAAGCAAAGGCTAAGGATAAATGACCAGCTTTCACATTGGAAATTTCACCTGAGAAATCTCTGCTGGGACTTTTGCTTTACTATATTCAAAAATTGGCTAGGAAAAAAACCCAACAAACCCAAAACCAGGAAATAGTGAGATAACAATGTCTGCAGATGATAAAAGCTTATCCATGTAATAACAGATGAAGGGCTTGCAGAATCATCTTGTGATACTGATTGACTTGATGATATAAGGAAGACATTTTTTATGATGAGGATTGTGAAACACTGGAACAAGTTGCCCAGAGAAGTTGTAGATACCCCATCACTGGAAGTGTTCAAGGTCAGTTTGGATGCATCTTTGAGCAATCTAATCTAGTGAAAGATGTTCCTGTCCATGGCAGGGTGTTTGGACTAGATGATCTTGAAAGGTCCCTTCCAACCAAACCATTCTATGATTTTATGATTAAGAAAGGAAATTTAGTATCAATAAAGGCAAACTATTACAGGAAGAAGCAACCTTATCATATAGGTTAAAAGTTAACCTGTCCTAATCTAGACTTGTGTAATGTCAATGTCTGCTTGTGAAGAAGTCTTCTGGATGTTCTTCATAATGAATGGAGAAAAATAAGCACACAGAAGACATGAATTATTTCATTCTAAAGCAGATATTTTAAATGGATGTGGAAAAATAATGGCTCTTATAACTTTTTTTTCCTTAAAGTAACTTGATACTGATTTGGTTGTTGAATATTATAATGTACACTTGCATTATTGACACAATTATTATAAGCATATGCTAATATGTCTTCAAAAGCTACCACCTCTTGGCTGAGGCATGGTACCTGATTATATGACCTTTGTAAGCATTTTGCAATGCCAAGTTAAACTGATCGGTAAGTCACCTTCCCAGATTGTGTCTCAGCCGAAAAACAGTAACTTCCAATTTAGATGTAGTAAAGTCTTAAACTATGGTAACTTGTTTGTTTGCAAATATGTGGTCATAATCTTATTTTTAACTTGCTCTGTATAACACATCTGCTTTGGATTTTTTAATTTAAATACTTATTTTCTGTGTGATGGTATCACAACACTCTACAGTAGCAGTTGGAAGATTTTTAAAGACCTGATGGTTCAAAACTTGGCTGAGAGCAAGAATATCTGTGCAAAATATCTGCCTAAATGGAGTAACCAAGAAGCCTGCAGGAAGAAGCTTCCTTTGTTATGATTTCTCCCTCTTGCTTCACCAAGAAAACACTCAAGATGCTCATTTGTGAAGGGGTCTTGCTATAGGGCACTGACCGAAATCAGAGCCTGAGCTTGAAGCTAGCCCTATTCAGAAAGGACCTCTTCTGGAGGCAAACTCAACCTTCCTGACTACTTTTCTTAAATGCTGTAATGATAATGAGTAACATCATTGGCGTCTTAACAAATTTCATGATTTGCACGAGCAGGTCACATACATACAACAGACATTTCAGGCTCTTTACTGCCTGTGGCTGCAGTCAGGTAGTAAACACTGATAAAGCAACACATCATTCAAACCAAACCAAATCAAACCAAACTAAACCTAAACAAACCAAAACAAAACAAACTACCTGATGAAAGAGAACAATGATGACTGAGACTTAGTCTGAAAAAATTAGTTCCTTGTCTGTTCAGAAGAAAAAAAAAAGAAAAAAACCCCTCCTTCCATGTATTTAACCTCTGAGATTTAAATGCACTCCTAAAGAAAAGAAGTCTTTCTTCTGAAAAGGAAACATCTGCTTGTACATCTAAACATTGTATATCTATCTTCAAACACTTGTAAAAGTACTTGATAAGAGAAAACTGCCAAAATAACAGATGAAATTTAGTGTAGATAAATATAATGTGAGGTGCATAGAAAATAAAAAAATTTGATTTCATATGAAAAATACTGGTCTCTGAGCTGAGCATTACCATATAGGAGCAAGATTGCTAGGCTATAAATAGTCATTTCAGTGCTAGTTAGTGACCAAAAAAATGAGCTGAGTCTTAGGAATTATTAGAAAACAAAATAAGAACATCATTGTTTCACTGTATGAATTTACATATTTGTCTGAACTATCACTACTGAATATAGTTCTGAGTAAGAACTACATTTCAGAAAAGATACAGTAGAACTTGGGAAGAGTTCAAGAAAGGGTGATGAGGGTGGACAAAATATGTAGCAGCTTCCTTATGAGAGATATCTGAGTCTTCTAGGCCTTCTCAAGCTGGCAGACAATCTAGAGGTATGACAGAAGTCTGCAAAACCAGGGCATGAAGAGGGTGAGAAGTGTTACATGAGCTGTTGTTTTATGGCATCAAGACAGCTGCAAAGGACAGAAAAAAGGACAATAGATTCTCTTTTTTTCGCATATGCTATGTTTTACCATACAAGTATAGCTGTCCTGGTTTCAGCTGGGATAGAGTTAATTTTCATCTTAGTAGCTGGTATAGAGCTGTGTTTTGGATTTAGCATGAGAATAATGTGATAACAGACTGATGTTTTAGTTGTTGCTAAGCAGTGCTTATACTAAGTCAAGGACTTTTCAGCTTCCCACGCTTTGTCAGTGAGGAGGTGCACAAGAAGCTGGGAGGGGACACGGCCAGGACAACTGACCCAAACTGGCCAAAGGGATATTCCACACCATATGATGTCATGCTCAGTATATAAACTAGGGGGAGTTGACCTAGGGGCAGCGATCGCTGCTCAGGGACTGGCTAAGCATCGGTCAGTGGGTGGTGAGCCGTTGCATCACTTGTTTTTCCTGGGTTTTATTTCTCTCTCTGTCTCCTTGTTTTCCTATTCATTACAATTTATTATAATAATGATAATAATATGCTGAAATGATAATGAGTAATATCATTGGCGTCTTAACAAATTTCATGAT